>NC_057940.1:8697838-8997838 GCF_018555375.3 Anguilla rostrata | reverse complement strand
ACAACTCAAGTTTATAGTTTTTTAGTGAGACATTTCAATTGTGCAGTGTTGTTATTTATGCCTCTGGTAATTGGTTCCCTAGTCCGGACCTCTCTCCCCAGCCTTGCTCCACAGTACACATACACGTCTAAATAAGTCCAAATAATATTAGCACCGTTGCTAAAGAATACCACGTGAGAAAATACTGGTTTGGTTATTGATGGATTTAAACTAAAATTTACTGTTGAGAAAACGAGAGTAAGTTATTCAAAAAATAAGGCCACAGGAATGAATAAGTACAAGAGTCAAATTCTTTAAACTGCAGTAAATTATATTTTGATATATCACTTTCCATGTTTGTGAATAACCTCCATTCGCACTGCTTTCACAACTCAGAGGTTCTACTACAGTAGATACAGATGGATACAACAGACAATACACGCAATAAATAAAACATTAAAAAATAAAATGGCACAAACTTACGGTGTTTCCAACATGACTTTACACACACTTGCCATTGTGCTTAAGCAGTCTGTTGTGTTCTCTAGTGGTAAATCCTTGTTCTGTTTAAGCCAAAAAAAAAACATGTTTTTCCTTCAAACTTCACACAAGATGGCACAATCAATTTGCAAGACATTTCAATGAGCAAGCTATCTTTCGGCTGCCATTTAGAAATACTGAGAACTGCATCAACAAGAAGAGCAAAGAGAAATAGTTCATAGCAATAACCAGTGTGGTCCAAATGAAACAAATAAATTCAGATACTCATGTGTGCATACAATTGCACCATTGACCAGGCTCGCATGCATTTAAAATGACACTACTGCTCATCTTAATTAGAACCCTCACCTCCCCTCACAAAATGAAAACGATTGGCGAACGGCAGTGTCAATCGCGCAACCGTCCAATGGGCTCACCTCCGACACAAACTTTAATGTGGCGTCGCTCAATGTTTTCAACATGGGCGTGGCCTCAGCGTAGAACAGAGACATCCGATTGGCCAGCTCGTTGTTAACTTCGTTTTCTCCGACTGCCTGAAAGCAAATTAACTCCGGTATGATTTCACAGCCATTCATTTTTCAAAAGCATTCCAGAAATCTCACTGATGCACTGGATTTTACCTTTTAAAGCCATTAACTTGCTGATTCAATGCATAGTAAAATGAAATGAAAAATGTAGCACATATTTGAAAAGTACACTGCACTTCATTTTGAATAACCAGACTATTGATTAAATGAGCTCATTTATGAGGACATAGGATAAATCCAATCTCATTCAACAGTGCAGCTTACAGCTAGCACTTAAAGCAATGGGATAAAAACTTATGGAATGCAAAGACATTCAACATTCACACCATTAATATTCTTCCAACAATGCAAAGAAGCACTTCATCGACTGTCACTTTGAATCACTCTGAACCGCTCGTGATAATGTCATCTGCAGGTATTATTGAAGAGCTACCAAGATGTTTCCATGGGTAGAGATACATTTTACAGTAATTGAGAAGCTGTAAGTCCATCTGACGAATGAGACGCTCAGGTTTAGCAGGATGAAACGGTTGGACCTAACTGGGACAAAGGCTCGGTACAAAATGGGCCTGTTCCCCCAGAGGGCCACAGAAATAACAGACCAGGGGAGGATTCACTTTCCTGTCATTTGCTGAAAAATTCAATGCTTTCCTTGCCCCTAATTACTCTACTTTTTGTATTTTGTACGATATTGCGAAGGTTGGATTTTGACTTCCCATCACCCAGTATATTTTTTAGGGGGACTATAGAGGTTTCCGTGGTGACATTCCCACTGGACTGAACTGGTTCAGTATGTATTTTAGTGCAGCTGAATTTACGGTCCAAATCCACACAGAATCTGAATGGCTGGTCACCTCAGAGATAAGAATTCCTTGTTTTTTTAAATTTTATTTTATGGAGTAAAATGGAATGGGGGCATGACTGAATCTAATTCTGGTCGGTCGCTCATCACTTTGACGCAGAGACTCGAGTTGTCGATTCAAAGCCGCGCCGCAGTCAGGAGCTCTTCGCTCTCAGATCGCGATCGCGCTCCCAGGATGCAGCTGGCACCTGATAGGTCGGCTGTATTCGCGCACGGCGAAAGGCCTGGGGCCTGGATTGGATTAGCATCGGACCCAGACCACGTCTTCCCCCCCAGAAACAGGGTGTGCTGAGCTCGTCAGACTGCGTTTGTGGGGGGGGGGGGAATGGTAATGGTAAGTGCAAGCTGAGGACAAACCTCGATTCGGCTCAAGCCCTGGTGTGAAGTGAGGAGAAGAGGGGGCCTCAGCCCAAGGGAATCGGGGGGGTTTACCAGCCGTCCTCTTTCAGATGGCCTGTGGGGGGGGGGGGGCAGGGGGGGCGACTCTGTGCACGCATGACCTGCCATCACCCCCCTTCCCGCACACTGAAGGCCAGCTCTCTCAGCTCCGGTCAGGTACGCTGTGCTACACACACACGAGCGGTTGCCGGCGGCGACGAGCTCCTGGCGCTGGTTCTCGGTTCCTGGTGCGGCAGCGGCAGGTGGCGTCCCCGCAGGTTTTGCGGGCCCCCGGCTTCGGAGGCGATAAAAGCGCAGGGCCCCCCCCCCCGACCCCCCCCCCCCCGCCTCACGGATCAAGTGAGTTCACCCGCCATCACCGCCGTAGCGATACGAACACGGCGTCCTCACGCGGCGACGGCCGGGTGTCCTCGTTCGCTCAGGGTGCCGCTTCTACACAAGATTTATCACGAGCCAGCGGCCTTCCTGCAGTTCAAAGCCTCCTTTATTTTCTTTTTTCCCCCAGCATGCATTTCATTATATGTACAGAATCGAAGCGGCGGGTGCGAAGCGGCGACCCGTCCTGCGCGGGTACGGGGAGCTCGCGAGCATCGGGCGCTCCCCACTGGGGCACGCGAGGCCCAGACCGAATGTGACAGAGGGGTCTCGCTAACGACACTCTGCCAGCGCGCCTTTAATTGGGGAGGCAAGGTCAGCGCGTCTGCCGCGTCTCCCACAGAGGTGTTTCTCCCCCCTCCCCAACCCCCCACCAACCCCCCCCGGCCCGGTCACAACCGGGCGGTTAATGAGATTCTGCAGCCCTAAGATTCGGTGTGTTCCACAGTCTCACAGTCCCCTCTCTCCACCCCCCCCGGGTCCCTGACTCCTCATCACCCACTAGCAAGTGTGTGGCGGTAAGAAAGAGGAGCCTGCCCTCAAAAACCTAGCCGCCAGTACACACCACGCCCTGCCAGCCTCTCCGCTGAGCCAGCGACTCTCTTTCTCCAAACTGGGGGTGGGGGGGTGTGGAAAGCGGGCCCTGTGTTTGAGGGAGTGACCGTGCCTGGGGGGGGGGGGTAAGGACAGGGCTCACCGGAACGTTCTTGATCCTCATTCGGCTCAGGGTTCGGCGGTAGTAGCTGAAGTCGTTCTGGATGGCGGGGTTGGTCATCTGCAGGGGGGGGGAACAGGGGGGGATTTTCTGTTAGACGCTCGCAAACCAAACACCGCACTGGAAAAAACAGGCCTTATTCCAGACCATCATGAACACCATGGCACCCTGGGCATGGGGGCTGTACAGCAGAGGCCCCCAGCCCTGTTCCTGGAGATCTACTGTCCTGTAGGGTTACCCTCCAAACCTAACAAAGCCACACCTCACTCAACATAGTACAATCAGTTGTAGCAACCTAGGGTTGGGGTGAAAACCTACAGGACGGCAGATCTCCAGGAACAGGGTTGGGCAGCCCTGCTGTACAGGACACCCACATGAAAGGAACCGCAGGAGCAGAGACACAGTCAGGCTAACGGGAACGTGGAGCTCACGGGAACACTTCCACTGGGTCTAACTCAACATTCACCAAACTCAACGTTTGTTTTTCCTGACATAAATTACACACCCGCAGCCTTCCATCCCCTCCATCTACACTCCACATCCGCTAGGACCTGTGAAAACAGACAGATCGGCGGCGGTAAGCCAGATTGGCCAGCAGCGGGGGGGGGGGGGGGGTGGGGAGGGACGGCGACCGCTACGCTATTTTGAGAAGCGGGTGCTGAGTCGGGGCAGCGCGGGGCGTGGGGGCGCAGGGCGTGAGGCGCAGTGGTTCCCCGGCAGGGGGGGACCGTGTTGGGACAGCAGGGCTGTCAGGACGGGCGGGAGAAGGATCCCTGCTTTTCGGAGGGGGCGCAGCAGTGGGGCTCAAAGCTTCACGGATCCCCGCATTTCAAAGGGGCTGGTTAACGAGGCGACTCTCCCCACCCTCCCCACAGGGAGGCGCCGCTCCTTTGAAGCCCTTCCTTCCAGCAACACCGGCCCAGACATTTCCCCACTGCGTCTCCTCTGTGTGCAGTACGTATTACACCCATTCCCTTTCTCTCTCACTCTTTATCACTCCCTCTCTCTATTGCTCTCTCACTCTTTATCACTCGCCCTCCCTCTATCGCTCACACTTTCTCTCTCTATCACCCTTTATCACTCCCTCTCTCTATCGCTCTCTCTATCACTCCCTCTCTATCGCTCTCTCACTCTCTATCACTTGCCCTCTCTCTATCGCTCTCTCTCTCTCTTTCACTCCCTCTCTATCGCTCTCTCTCTCTCTATCACTCCCTCTCTATCGCTCTCTCTTTCGTCCTCTCTCTATCGCTCTCACACTTTCTCTATCACTCTCCTATCGCTCTCACACACTCCCACTCATTCTCTCTCTCTCTCTCTCACCCTTTCTCTCTATTTCACTATCTGTCTCTCTCTCTCTCTGAAGAGGAGTGTTTGGGGAGAAGCCATGACATGCTAAGAGCTGTAATGGAATGCGACATGCGCGCTTCCATGGAGACGTGCATGCATGCGACGCATGCAGCCGCCACACTGCTGATGCTGCAGTTCTGAACCCTTTTAACATCGCAGCTGGTACCTGCAGGGGAGCAGATAGGCATGAACTCCACTCTCAGGTGCGAAACCTGCAAGTCTGCATGAGCTTGTACAGGCTTGTTTAGGTTTGCATAGGTTTGTGTAAGTTTGCATAGGTTTGTGTAGGTTTGCATAGGTTTGTGTAGGTTTGTGTAAGTTTGCATAGGTTTGTGTATGTTTGCATAGGTTTGTGTAGGGTTTGGATGCAGAGAAGAAATTTCACACATTAAGCAAAAGATACAGCTCTGAAATAAAAGTAAAAGCAATAATCTTGAACACACATGTACGCGCGCACACACACACAGACACACAGACACTTGATGCTCATGGCTATGAATAGCTGCCACATTATGAAAGAATTGTACCTTATCTGACTAGTGTTTGTATTTGTTCCAGTGTCCTTTAGTATGCACTTATTGTATGTCGCTTTGGATAAAAGCATTGGCCAAATAAAATGTAAATGTAATATAATTATGAATACATGCACACAGACAGACGTGCGCGCACACACACACACACACACACACACACACACACACACACACACACACGCACAAATTAGGTCAGGCAGCTGGGCCGTCAGTGGGAGATTTACTGGAAGAGGAAGGCCAGCTTGTGCCCCCTCCCTCCACACATTTATCACTGCGGAGAGGAGAGGCAGACTTTACACCTGGGGGGGACCCAGCACCTCAGCTACAGGGGCCAGTGTCTACGATAACCAAGAGCACCAGGGAGTACAAGCGAACGGGTGAGTTTTTGGGCATTGGGTAAGAATAGCAGTGCTGAGGTTCTTATCTTCACATCTCAGACTAGACTCACATGATGACCCACGCAATCAATCCAATAGCAACAGAGCAGGGCGTGGTGGGTCAGTGCAGGGCAGGGACAGGACGGTGGGGGTGTGGTCAGGACAGGGTGGGCGTGGCCAGATAGAGTGGGTGTGGCCAGGCAGGGCAGGGCAGGACAGTGCAGGATGGGGCAGGGCAGGGTGGGCGTGGTCAGGTAGAGCCAGGTAAGACCAAGGAGGTTTGGGCAGAAAAGGGTGGGGGGGGCAGGTATGGTGGGCGTGGCCAGGTAGAGCGGGCGTGGCCAGGCCGGGGCGGGGTCCACCCACCTTCAGCTCGTCGAAGCGCAGCGTGAAGTGCAGGATCTCGGCGAACTGCTTGGCGAGGGCCTGCTCGCGCTCCAGGTGCTGCGTGGGGGTGTAGCGCGTGCTGGTCAGCACCGCCAGGAGGTCACGCAGCGTCGCCTCTGTGACGGACAGGAGGGAAGGGGAAGGGGCGGAGCTTCGGTAAATGGCAGCCTTTCTGTCATCTAAACCCCCCCCCCCCCCAAAAGCGTGGCAGGCTTTTTGGAATGAGCAGCGACATCATTCAGAGCAAATAATAAATAATAATGCTACAAAGTTACACTGGCCTTATGGAAACTCTGGGGTTTCTTACTAGGGTTCTTAAATTGTACCAAAGTATCGGAGAAAAACAACTTTTTTTCCCCAAAAGACTCTACAGTCTCCGATGTCTCAAAATGTGCTTCACCAGAAGGGCGGAAGAGGGAGAGATCTGAGGCGACTGATGATGGTAGCGCTGCAGCCGTCAGGATCAACTGCCATCAAGTGACTGTCGAACCCGCGCCAAACCCCATCAGACCTCAAGATTTATTGTGAAAACCTGCAGACGACTGCAGGAACCCACAGTGAGCCAATGACAGGCAGCCGTCAAGTCGCGGCATTTCTTAATGATAAGAAAGCACATGACAACATCAACAAAAACTTATAAAAGACTTATGGAGACTCAAGCCAAATTATAATTGTGGTCGATTGTAATTCTGAATTGAAGTGGTGCTCAAGGTGTCCCGGCTTGTGTTATGAGTTCATTCAGCACATTATCTTATCTCAATTATGAAAAAAATGGTTTCCGACCCAAAGTGGAACCTGACATATGAGGGTGGCAGTGTAGTACAATGGGAAGGGAACTGGGCTTGTAACCTAAAAATTCAATTCCCAGTGATAACACTGCATAAAACCAAGGAAAAGTGTTCAGTTGGACAGCCCGAGCACTGAAGGGATCAGCATCACAAGGGCCCGAGATTGGTACGATCATTTTCATAAAGCCTTTCTGCATTTAAACAGACTTGTTTTTAAAAAGGGGCTCAAGGCTTCACGATGGCTTTTGTGGGGGCGGGGGAAGCCCAAAAGGTTTTAAAATGCCTCGAGCTCTCAACATTGAAAATCCCACGAGTGCCAAGCCAAGGCTGGATTACGCAGTAAGTCAAGCACGTCTGTCAAGATTACCCACACGTTGTCATGGTTAGCAGCGTCATTACATGCAAACAACAAAGAAGCGATACGGATCCCAGATCGCAGTCCCGAGATAACATCACAGGATTAAGTCATTAACATCACGCGTCTTTGTGTGAGAGACAAAGAGAGAGTGTGTGTGCGTGTGTATGTGAGAGAGACAAAGAGAGTGTGTGTGCTTGTGTGTGTGAGAGACAGAGAGAGAGAGAGAGAGAGAGAGAGAGAGAGTGTGCGTGTTTCTGTGTGTGTGGAGCGAGTGTTGTGCGTGTGTGAGAGAGCGGTGTGTGTTCGTGTGTTGTTCTGGTGTATTGGAGGGTGTGTGTGTGTGTTTCTGAGTGTATGTGAGAGAGAGTGCGTGTGCATGTGTGTGTGAGAGAGAGAGAGAGAGCGTGTGTGTGTTTCTGTGTGTGTGAGAGACAGAGTGTGTGTGCGTGTGTGAGAGCGCGGGTGTGTGTGTTTCTGAGTGTATGTGAGAGAGAGTGTGTGTGTGTGTGTTTCTGAGTGTATGTGAGAGAGAGTGTGTGTGCATGTGTGTGTGTGAGAGAGAGAGAGAGAGAAGAGAGCGTGTGTGTGTGTGTGCATCTGAAATGAGATCCTGTTGACGCGGTGTTTTGTGCTGCAGTGAGCTGGGAGGACACGCCCCGCCCTGCGCGTGCGCTAATCCCATTAAGACGGGCTGGAACTCTGCCGGTGGCTCTCCCAGCGCGGCAAGCCAGCGCACGCGCTCCGTCCCCCAGGGAGGACAGCCCAGCCGCCAGCCCGTCCGTCCTCAGCAAACACGCCCGGCTAGCCAACAAACACCGCCACTCTGAGCCCAGCCGCTTCGGGTGTGGCAGTCAGGGAGTTCCGGGAAAATTTGGGATACTCCTGGGACTTTTTTTTGGCTGGGGGGGGGGGGGATTTCAGTCCTGTAATCGACTGCATTCAGCTTCTGCTTGTAATTAAAAAAACGAGCAGGGAAGTAAGAGCCTTGATATCTGGGTATGGCTGAAAGCAGCCATTAGAGCTGGGTGGCTTCAGGACTACCGGCCTGGTGCAGACTGCAGCCCCCCCCACCGGGAGCGGTCGTTAGTCTGCCCCCCCCCCCCCCCCCAGGCTGCGGGTTCACCGAGTTCATCGAGTTCACAGACGGCGCTGTTTCAGAGGGGGCGGGTGCGTCCTGCTCGGGAGAGGCTCGGGGCGCTCTCGTCTGCCTCGAAAAGGAACGGGCGGGGCCCCCACCGCGTCCCGGGTTCTGAGCGGAGTGGAGGCGCGAACCCGTAAGGGAAAGCAGGGGGTGGGGAGGTGGGAGGTGTGGGGGTGGGGGGGGGGTTCGCCTGAGATTCGCTGGAGCGCGCCGACCGCCCGAAGGGGCCAATCAGCTCTCTCCAAACAAACTCAGCGGCCAGATAAAAAAAAAACATTTAAAAAAAAAAGAGCCATCGGGCGGGCACAGTATGTACTGTATCATGCATGAAGCACTGTAAAGCCCCCCCCCCCCCGGGCCCCCCGGCTTCCTGCTCGCGTTAGCGGAGCACAGTGTAAAGGGAGAGGGGTGACCTACATAGTTACATAACCGGCTGGCGGGGCGGAGCTGGTTTGGGCCGCCGCCGCGATCGATGGGGGGGGGAGGGGGGGGGGTGGAGCGGCAGGACGCGCTTCGCCGGCCGACCTTCTCTGAGGTGAAGGTGGCCGATCTCAGCCCCCCCCCCTTGTCCGCCGCCGTAGCCGCGCCCGTTAGCCAGGCTCCAGCTGCGCGTTCTGCAGAGACGCTGACTGCAGCGCGGAACGCAAAGAGGCCCGAGCGACTGCGCATACGGCCGCCGCGTCGGCGACTCTGCAGCCGGCCACGGCGGTTCTGAGAGAGGGGTTCTGTGGACGGGGCCCTGTTTGGGCTAGTTTGGGGGTGGGGCTCTGTGTGTGCTGGTTTGGGGGGTGAGGTTGTGTGTGTGCTGGGGTTCTGTGTGGTTGGGGGTGGGCTGTGGGGGTGTGGGGTTCTGTGTGTGCTGGTTTGGGGGTGGGGTTCTCTGTGTGCTGGTTTGGGGGTGGGGTTCTGTGTGTGCTGGTTTGGGGGTGGGGTTCTGTGTTGCTGTTTGGGGGGTGGGTTCTTGTGTGCTGGTTTGGGGGCGGGGCTCTCGTGTGTGCTGGTTTGGCGGGTCTGGTGTGTTGGGGGTTCTGTTGTGCTGGTTTGGGGAGTTCGGTGCGGTTGGCGGTTTGTGTGTGTGGGTGTTTGGGGGCGGGGTTGTGTGTGTGTGGGCGTTTGGGGGCGGGGTTCGGCAGCAGGAGGGCGGAGCCTGTGCTTACCTAGCCTCATGGAGAACTCGTAGAACTTCTTGAGCATCCCCACCAGCGGCACCACAGCCCCCCAGGACTTCTCCTGCAGGCCCTCATTGCTGGGGTGCTGGATGGCCTGCAGAGGAGAGACCACACAGCAGGTCAGCGGTTTCTCTCCAGTGAGGAGGTGAGACCACACAGCAGGTCAGCGGTTTCTCTCCAGTGAGGAGGTGAGACCACACAGCGGGTCTGTGGTTTCTCTCCAGTGAGGAGGTGAGACCACACAGCGGGTCTGTGGTTTCTCTCCAGTGAGGAGGTGAGACCACACAGCAGCTACTGCGGTTTCTCTCCAGTGAGGAGCTGAGACCACACAGCAGCTACTGCGGTTTCTCTCCAGTGAGGAGGTGAGACCACACAGCGGGTCTGTGGTTTCTCTCCAGTGAGGAGGTGAGACCACACAGCAGGTCAGCGGTTTCTCTCCGATCCCTCAGCAAGCTGGTCCACACTGATCTCCTCAATGAGGTGAGGACCACTGATTCTGTGGGTTTGTGCGGATCCTTCTCTTCTACACCTCTTACAATGTTAAAAAGACTACACATTACTGAGACAAATACACCACTTACACACTATACATTACTGAGACAAATACACCACTTACACACTATACATTACTGAGACAACTACACCACTTATACACTATACATTACTGAGACAAATACACCACTTATACACTATACATTACTGAGACAAATACACCACTTATACACTATACATTACTGAGACAAATACACCACTTATACACTATACATTACTGAGACAAATACACCACTTACACACTATACATTACTTACGATTAAAAAATTTTTTTTTAGTTTCACATACAGAGCTATACATACAGTAGTCCCAAATAAATAAACACATACATCTACCTCTGATCACACAGGAAATTATAACCCAGAGGTGGAAAATCCAGGTCCAGAAAGTAAAAGTCCTCCCCAGTACTTTGTTCCGATCACCTGGATTCGTTAATTAGCGCGACTCTTCAGCCAGGAGGCAGAATTACCTGATGAAATCAGCCGGCTGAGTTCTTGGCTGGAGGAAACGCACGGCAGGACTTTTACCTTCCGACCCCTGGACTGTCCACCTCTGATGATGATAACCATAAGGTACTGTAAGCTCTAACCAGACCCATCATGAGGTCCCGTACAGGACCCTTTCCCACAGAGGGCCGGAATGTGAGTAAAGCAGGGTTACAGACCCGTATCGGGCTGGTACCGAAACGCCCCCCCCCCCACCCCCGTCTGCCCCCCCCCTACCTCTCGTATCACCTCCCCCGCTCCATCGTAGGACTGCAGGTCGTCGAGTATTTCCCGGCCGTCCTTCAGGACCACGCTCACCTGCTCCCAGAGTTCCCTCTCCGGCTCGGAGGGCTGGGCGTCTGGGGCGGGAAACAGGAAACGCGTCCGTTACATTACATTACATTTATTTGGCAGACGCTTTTATCCAAAGCGACGTACAAAAAAGTGCATTTCATGGTCATTAGACAACTGCTAAACACAGGTTCAGTAAGGTACAATACTTATTTTGCACAGCTATTTCTAGCCAAGAACACAGTTTAGTTCACACAGTGAACACTACTCAGACCTAACCTCTGCAAAAGCCAACTAGGCAGAAGAATAAGCTACAGTATTAGAACAAATACAAATTACCAAAAAAGTGCTGGGATGGGGCAACATGTAACAAGTGTCATTAAAAAGGGGTCCGTCGCGCTTATTCGGTTCGGCCTGTCCGCCAAAGACCAGGACGGCGGCCCTGCGACGCCGCTAACAACGAGTAGCAGACGCGTGGCGTTAAGCACCATCGATCGCATCGATTAAACGCCGCCGTGATTAACCGCGTTAATTAAAAACCCGCATTGGGTGACACCAAAAAAAAAAAAAGTGCGAACGAATAAAAAATGGCTGACGGGCGATGACCAGACGTCTCTCCCCGGACGTTCTGCCGGTGCTCTCGTTGCTATGCGGATGCTAGCTGCGGTACGCAGGGACACGCCCACACCGTGAGAGACTGTGATGGGCTCCACACGCGCAACACAAACCAGGAGGAAACCGTTCAGCCTGACCAATCGAACATGCTACCTGGGCCTAATCAACCCGACTAAAAATAAATGCAAGCATAAACGTTTTTTTTTCCCCACAAATCCATCTTTTTTCTAAATCCAGAAATCATCTAAATCAGGACAGCCCGACCCTGTTCCTGGAGATCTACCATCCTTGTAGGTTTTCACTCCAACCCTAGCAAAGCACATTTCACTCAAGAGCTGAACATCTCACTGAGCTGCTAATTAGAAGAATCTGGTTTAGCAAATTAGGGTTCAAATTAAGACCTACAGGACGGTAAACCTCCAGGAACAGGGTTAGGTTGCCCTGATCTAAATGAATGTGCCAAACTGTTTGTAACGAAAAGGCTGAACACATGTCATTTTGAATAAGTGCACAGCTGCAAAGACTATTCCAAACTGCGGCAATAAATACTGATTTTTTTGTCACATCATTGCTTCACCAAGAACGAACACGTCCATCCAACCAGCGAACAAAACTGCAAACATGCTAATCGACCAAAAAAAAAAAAGAAAAAAAAAAAAACATTGTGCAAAAGCCTCTAATTGGCACCATCCATTCCCAACACTGCTTCCTAATTCGCAGGATGAATTATTCAAAACACTCATATAGCGTCTGAATGGCAGAGCTGCCACCCCCCCCTCTCTCTCCCTCCCTCCCTCCCTCCCTCTGGTCAGGAGCAATATGCTCTCCGCTCGCCGCGGTCATAAATACTTAAGCAGAGTGAATATGCAGAGCCATGAAGTCTTTTTGTCGTTCCCCCGGTGGCGGTGATGGAGGCTCTTTCCCGTTAGCAAGCGATGTGGCGAGAGCGCAGACTGGCGGGCGGGGCTGGCGGGCGGGCAGACTGGCGGGCGAGGCTGGCGGGCGGGCTGGGCTGGGCCTACCACCCGCTTTCCCACCAAATGTTGGGTTTCGATTTTAAGACGTCTTACTTGGCCCCCACGCCTGTCTGACTGACGTGTTTGGGGTTGCACCGTGCGCGTCTGTGTCTGGCTGGTGAGGACTGCGACGGGGGGGGGGCGGGGGGGGGGGCTTTGATGCTGAATGATTAGAAACAGGCCTCGCGTGGGATAATTAGCATTACGTGAGCTCGCGGGTGATGGGGTGGGTGGTGCTTTCCCCGTTTGCTATGACTGTTTTTACCGTTGTGGTTTCTTTCATTACATTGTTCTTCTGTGTTCGTCTGCCTAATGGCTGAGTAATGTAATGGCTGAGTGTGCTCTATGCACTGGGAGCGTGACTATAGGGTATTTTTGAGTGAGGGGACCCATCAGTGTATTCTAAAATTGTGATGAGTAAGGGAAGGGTGTGTGAGTTACGGGAAGCCAGAGGCAGCTAAGAGACCTGAGTACCCCCCAAAAAAACTTGAGTCTGGTCTGCAACCGCAACCCACCCAACAGCCTGTGTGCCTGTATGTGTGTGTGTGTGTGTGTGTGTGTGTGATCGTGTGCATGCATGCAGGTGTGACTGCTTGCATCAGTCTTTCTATCCAGTCATACTTGTGAGACTTGTGAAAGTGTGTATGTGTGTGGGTACCATGGTACATGATCTCAGTGTTCATTTCTGTGTGTGAGAGAGAGAGAGAAATGATGGTGGTCTGGGGGGGTTGAAGTCATTAAGAGTCACAGTGAGGGGGTTTGCTTTAGTTGCTGATGGTGATCAGTGCAGTTTCTATGAGCAGGGTGGGTCGTCGGTCAGTTAGTCGGTCTGTCGGTCTGCCAGTCTGTCTGTCTGTCTGTCTGTCTTTCTTGTCAGTATGCCAGTCAGTCAGCCTGCCTGTCCGTCTGTCCGTCCCTCCAGTTGGCCGCAGAAGAGGGCGGCCCCGCAGAGCTGAGCGTGTGTGTGTGTGTGTGTGCGTGTGTGTGGCTCGCCCACGGCACTGCAGCTTGTTCCCCAACCGCCCCGCCGTGCCTGAGCGTGTAATCGCTTCCGCAATTAAACGCAAAAAACGGTGAACCTTTTTACGACCGGCGGACCGTTCCGTACAGCGGGGGGAAAGCGGGACCGCCGATCAACGGAGAGGCCGAGCGATGGCGTGAGGCTCGCGTCCGACACGGTCCGCTGCCACGGTAACGTCTGCGGGACGCGAGCGCTGCGCGTCACACCGACCGCCAGGGCTTTCAAACGCACAGCGGTCATCCTCACGCACAGCAACACAAACGTGCGCGCTTCGGTCCAGCCTGTGGGTGAGGATCAATCCGCCATACTGACAGTGACAACGCAACAAAAAGCAGATCCCCGCAATACTTTTTCTCTTGGAGTAAATCTGGAGCCTGCATCAGAATTTTAATCCAATAAAATGGCAAAAGGGTACAATACATTCGACAAAAAACTGTACAGAGAACGTGTTAGCATCCACGCAGTAATGTTAATGCTAGCAATGCATTCACCACACGATTCCCCCCTGATTAAATCTCCTGATTCAATCTATTTAAATAGGTTCATTTATTCTTAAGGCGGATGTGCTGATGAGAGTAAAAAAAGGGTCGCAGCCTCAGATTGAAGGAAAAAAAACTGATTAAGATAAGAGAGAAGTAGAGAGAAAGGGGGATGATAGGTTCATTTAGAGCGACAGGAAGTGGCACAGAGGTCCTGGACACCGAGGACAGGAAGCAGGAAGGAGAGGGGACAGAAAGGCAGCCACACGCCATGGCGTGACATAACTGGGCCGCGTTACACTTCTGCCATCCTGCCTGGCACCCATATCACAACCCCCACCCCCCCCAAAACCCCACCCACACCACCATGCCCTTCCCAAACTTCCATTGCGACCTGGTGCCCTGTATCAGTCCACTGCAGCCAGGTCCTACCCAGATATGCCAAGTCAAGCCCCCCCACCCCCCCCCCCCCGCCCCCCACACCCCACGCCCCCCCCCACCACCCCTCCCAATGCGGCCTGGTGCCCCGTATCACTCCACTGCTGCCAGGTCCTACCCAGATGTGCCAAGCCCCCCCCCCCCCCACATTAGTGTGGGTTTCCTGTGAACGCCCCACTTTGCCAGATGTCCCCAACGTATCTGAGCCCCGTTTCGACACACCCCTCCCCAGGGCCCCCCGGCGGTGACCGATTTACGGGAACCCAAAAAAGAAAAAAACCCGCCAAGCGTAGCCTCTCTCTGCTAATCTCTCCACCTCTGTGAACTCCCAGTGGGTAAAAGCCCAAAAGAGCAGAAGTAAGCGGTTAGATGTGAACCTGCAGCCCCTCTGTCCCACCGCTGCTACCATCACTTACTGTGTCAAACATCCTAAAACCTCTGAGACAACTCAAGCTTACCAACAGATACCCATGATTCTGACTCGGCGCAGTTTTAGCGCTCCCGTCCAGACGCGTGCCGACGCCGGCGGTCTCACTTCCTGTGTAAACTAAACAGTAATTCCGCAGAGGATCCCGGCCGACCGGAGCCTTCGAGCCGTGGGACCGTGACCCTGGGTGTGACCCAGCAGGCCCGGCGGCAGCCCTAACCCAACGCCGCCCCGGCCGATTCTGAGAAAATACTTCTGATAAATCACCAGCCCCCCGAAAAAAGGCAAAGATTTTAAAAAGACGCGCTGCTGCAGGAACACGTCCGCCTTTCGTTCAACGCGTTCCTGATCTTAACTCAGGCCCACGTGGAAAGGGCGCGGAAACGAAAGGCCTGGAAACCAAAAGGTACGCGAACAAAAAAGAAAAACAGTTCGGTTCATGACCTGAAAAGTCACGGGAGGAGTGGACAAAATGAACACTCACCCGAGGTATTCGTACGCATCGCAAACGAATCAAAACACGGCAAGAACCTCTGACATTGCAAGCGGTAGGCTAAAGAAAGCTGTACACAGCAGCAGCCCACTGCTGCGCAGTAGCAGGCAGGCAGAGATAAAGCAGAGTTACTGTACAGAGGGCAGTGAAACTGGTGAAAGAGAGTTTTTGTCCATTTCTGAGCTGAGCTTTGGCACCGGAATGCCTCAGTGCTACCTTAATTCCTTACTCCTGCTAACCCCCCACCCCCCCCCCCCCCCCACCCCCCAAAAAAAACATTACATTATAGGCATCTAGCAGACGGTCTTATCCAGAGCGACTTACACAACTTTTTTTACATAGCACTTTACATTGTATCCATTTATACAGCTGGGTATATACTGAAGCAATGCAGGTTAAGTACCAAAACAAACAAACTTTGTCATTCCCTTTGGTGACAGGGGCACACCAAAATGGAGCTTGGAAGAGAGGGGCGGGTTCGGGGCACTTACTTTCAAAATCCAGGAAGAAATTCCCAGCATTGTTGTCTATGTCCCTCGTCAGCACCTTAATTAGATTCCCCATCCCGGCACACCTGAAAGCTGGAAGAGAGAGGAGAGGTTTAAGCAATGGGCAGAGAGGAAGTGATGCGTGAGCACTTCCTGTCATCGCAGCCTCCACTGTCTTCCTCCTCCTCCAGAGTCAGCGGTTTTGGACCTGGACCTGGAAATCACTACTCACCTGGAGAAGGCGCCGCAGAACCTAAAGGAACCAGGAAAGCACGTTGACGGGACAAGACAAGGACACAGAAGGTCGTTTCTTAGCCGCATGGCAGCCGGTCAAACGCATACAGGGAGACCCGACCCGACCTACCTGACCCCCCCCCCCCCCCCGCTGTGATCGTACGGGGCCCGAGCGGACACACGCCGGGGGGGGGCACACATCGCTAAACGCTCTCAGGCCGAATGCCCACACAAAGCTTCACTGTGCTTCACTGGGCACGCTCACACGGTCCCGTTACCAGGGTTATTCATGGCTACAGTCCCAATCGTGACCTCAGAATGACCTCAGAGCTCACTTTGCCGGAGGGTAAGCAATGATTATCATTAGGCCCTGTGTATGCAGCATACTGGACTTACATAAGAGGCAACAGTGCAGAACATAAACATAAACCTGCTTCAGTTTCTACACACTTCTGACTGAAATTTCTTATGTTACATTACTGTATAATTCAGGTAGAACCCCACCTACATTTAGACACTGACAAATAAAGCAGATTTCCACAATATAATTTTACATGTGCATGTGTTTTTATTATATTTTTTTCAGGCTTTCTTGCCAAGTGAAAACTCTCGGGTCACTGATAAGCCCTTTACTCTTTTCCATCCCGTTTTCAAAGTTTCAAATAATTTCATTTCCTGGAGGGTCGCATAACCTCCAAACAAAACAAAGCGAATTAGCACAGCATGTTTTCGAGTAATACTCGAGTTTCCTATAAATAAGTTCACGCCGCGATGGAGCGCAGGCAGAAACAGAGGCGCCGGATCGATGGAGACCGGGGGGCAGGTCGCGCGAGGACGTGAAAACCGCTGCCGTTTCGATCGGCCGTGAGCCGCGAAAGCCGTCGCTTCCTCTTCGGCGAAGAGACGCGGCGTCTGAGTGCAGGCGTCTAACGCAGCCGCGGGCGAGAGGGGAGGGCGAGCGGGGAGGGGGGAGTGGGCGAGCGGAGAGAGTGCTGGGGGAGTGGGAGCGGGAGCGAGCAGTAAAGTGCTCGGCGTCTCGGACTTTGAGCCCGCTCTTAACGGGTAACGCGAAGCGACAGGCCGGCTAGACGCGAGTGGAGGGTGGGGAGCCGCGCGCCCGGCGCTAAACCGATCCGTGCGGGGGCACTCGCGCTGTGATGAGGGGGACTGACAGGCCGGGAAGGATTGGATTGGGGGCGGGGGGGGTGTTGGCAGGGAAGGGAAAGGATTTAGATTTTTTTTGTGGGCGGGGGCAGGTTGGGATTTTGAGAAGTGGAGGTACAGTATTTCCGAAAGGTATTTCCGAATACGAAGCGTGTTCCTGAAACGTAAGAAGCGCACGGCCGCGAAAACAGCAGATTCCTCTCGCCGCGTCGCTGCCCTTTCAATCGTGCAGTAAAACACTGCATCTCCACACCAGCACACCGCAGGGACATCTTCATGACACCAATTTCCAGGATTATATAGAAAGAATGTGTAAAGATTCCCTTGAGATGGCCTTGCAGTCATAAGGATGTTTTTGGTGACATACATTGGACCTATCTTGAAGACGCCTAGCATTACAGTCTTCCATTCACCAAGCAGCACCCAGACCATAATAACTAATCAAACAAACAATTATTTTTATTACTATTTATCACAGACAGCCAGCGCAACAGTAGCCGAGGCGAGCAAAAACTATTAATAACAAAATGACAATAATTAAATGGTAGTTTTTCCACAGTTAGTGACTAATGCTTACAACACATTGAACTGACAATATATTCTTAAGGGGCGATCAATCGTTTGTCAGTCTGCGGAGAAAAAAGTAGAGTGGAATCTGGTTTTGGGTGAAAGGGCTCAGTTTCTGAAAGGACTTAAGAACCCAGGTGGCTGTCTGCAGGGGCGAGACTTTGGAAGAATCAGGGACTGGGAGTCCAGAAGTTCAAAAGTTCACCGTGCCGCTGGTCTGGCAGACAGCCTTATCAGGGATGATTTGCATATCATCTTCTCAGGGCGGAACGGACGTGACTGCAGCTTCAACGGCAGCGCCTCACACCTGGGAAACAAAAACTACAACCCAGAGCATTCTGGCCATCTCCGAACATCAGCAGGGAGCTACGAGCCTGGCACAAACCAACCTCAACCTGGGAAACAAACTACACCCAGAGCATCTTGGGACCGAATTCCCGAACATCAGCACGGGGGCTAGCTCGGCAAACCACCTAGACGAACTACAACCAATTCTGACAATTCCTAGAGTCACAGGGTACTTGCAAAACCACTAGAACGAACCAACCAGAGCATTCTGGGACGAATTCCCGAACATCAGCAAGGGGCTACTGAGCTCTGGCACAAACACAACCTAGGTAACGAAACTACAACCCAGAGCATTCTGACAGCACAGGGGCTACCGAGCTCTGGCAGAAACACAACCTAGGAAACAAAACTACAACCCAGAGCATTCTGGGACGAATTCCTGAACATCAGCACCGGGGGCTCCAGAGCTCTGGCACAAACACACAGGCCAGAGAGTTCCAGCAGCTGAGCCTCATCCATCTTGCTCCAGCGCTGGCCTGGCTTACTCTGCCTGGGGTTCACTGCAGTGTCTGATTTTCACTCAGGACAAATAAGGGAAAGGAATGCCTTCAAAACGCGGGATTCTGAGCAGGATTCCACACTCCCGGTCCCGTCCCGTCCCAGAGCTCACAGAGGGGCCGCACAGAACCGCAAGGGGAGCGCTGGCCTGTCAACCATTTCGGTGTCTGATCCGTGAGCCGGTCCAGCCTGTCAAGCTCGCTCGTCCTGACCCCTCCCTGGGGAAGGTGGGGGGGGTCTTGTGTACTTTTGGACGGGTGTTAAGGCGGGACGGCATAAGGTAGGGCGACCCTACTGTTGACAGTTTAACCCCTTCACCGCAGTAGGGGGTGGTGGAGGCCCCCCGCCCTCCTTGTTAGTTTTTGTCAGTCAGATCATAAATAAATGATGCGGATGCTGCTGCTTACCAGGCTGTGCCTCAAACACCCCCCCCTCCCCCCACCCCCCCAAGGGATCTACCTCAGCTCTTTTTCTGTCATCTTCCTGTCAGTCTGCGACTTAATCCCAAAACTTCCAGCCCTGTCAATCTTTCTCTGCTCCACCCCCACTCCACCCGCCCCCCCCTCCAATTCCACTGCCACCATCCCCCACCCTCCCCCTCCTAAACAGCCCTCAGATCACACGTTTAATTAGCAAAATGAGGTCACGGAAAGGAGAGGGATTTTTTTCCGCCACCTAAAAGCGCTGTCTGAGGTCCTGTAATCCAGACCAGGCTGGTCAGCCAGAGGTCGAGCCTTGCACGCACACGGTCTTATGAAACCGCTGAACCGTGTGACCGGTGGGTGAACAGGGCTGCCGTTGTTCCCTGCTCTGTTCCCTGCTCGGTCACCCCGAAACACCCTGAAAAAACCACAGCTCTGTCACCCCGAAACACCCTGAAAAAACCACAGCTCTGTCACCCTGAAATACCCTGAAAAAACCCACAGCTCTGTCACCCTGAAATACCCTGAAAAGACCACATTTCTGAGGGACATTTAGATCACCCAAGAATCAAAGACTGCAAAGGTATAACTGCAAGACTGAACTAGAAATACTAATAGTTAACATTCATGACGAATAATTTACAGACGGTTAAAATTCTGAGATACAAACGCATTTAACCTCAGTTATTTGAGGGTGTCGATATTCTTAAACATTGTTAAACATTAAAACATGCTTAACTTTGCACACAGAATGCATGTTTGATACAGAATCTGTGCACTTGACACTTCAAAGGGGGGAAATAAAAAATGATTTTAAAAGGCAGAATGTGGAATAAACGCAGGGTCTAATGGATGAATTAATATGGCAGTATTATAACAGCAGGGATTCATGCGCCGTAATGAGAAGAGAAAGTGCTGACTGTGCCGCTAAGTGGGGGGGGGGGGGGGATTCTCTTGGGCACTCTGTGTGTGTGTGTGTGTGTGTGTGTGTGTGTGTGTGTGTGTGTGTGTGTGTGTGGGGGGGGGTGAGACCTCCCCCCCTCCCCCGGGTGCAGCTGGCAGGCTGGGCACGGGTCGCCTGGACACCGGGAAGGGGAGGAAAAAAAAGAAGAGAAAAAAGCCACGCTTGTTTTTGTTTTGCGCCCCCCCACCCCACCCCCCCTCTTCAGAGAGCTCGCGTGCCTCGCGTTTCAAGGAGGGGGGGATTGCCCATTCGACAACGATGCTCCGGTGCTGCGCTCCGATTGGCTGCAGCGAATCTCTCAGCACTCCGCTGTATCCATGGAGCCAAAAAACAAGCCCTCAGCCAATCAGGAGAGAGCCTGCGAAGGAGAGGGAGCACAGTAGTGAATCTAGGAAGCGTATGAATACACGACTGCGGTTTGGGAAAAACAGGCTGACAGCTGAAGTGGGCCAAAAAGGTGGAATAGATCCACAATGAAGCCTGAGCTCTCTGCTCTGGGAACATCATAAAATCCACAAACGGCGTTTCCTTAACCAGGCTTTACATCCTAAAATTTAAAATGAGTGCAAACCATTCACGAAATGCTAAAAACAATGTTCTTCCCTCCTGTCAGTTGAGCCCAATTATGAAATGAAATTACATATTTAAAAAATGTATCATAAAATATGTCTGAGCATTTAATCAAAATCACGTTTGGATAAAATGCTTCTAATAAACGGTGAAAAGCAAAGGGCAGTGAATTTAGCACTGAGAAGGAGGGAGGTAAAATTTCTTTAGCCTTCACAGGGAGCCATAAATGCAACCCTGAGCTTCTTACTAAAAATGCAGGCCATGCATTAGAACATCAGGAATAACAGGAATAACAGGACAACCAAAAAAATAATAAAAATACAGAGAAACAGGCGCTCTCTGAGGGAGAGAGGGGAGCGGAGGAGCTGGCGGTGGCGAAGGACTGAGCCCAGCGTGGCGCTGTGAGCTTCCACGTGCTCGTGGTGCTGCTGCTACTACTACTACAGCCCCGCCTGTTTGACAACAACACCACCCCCCCCCTCCCCACAGCCCCCAGCCCCCGCCCGAGCGCTCCCACACGTCACGTGGGCCACGGCAAGCCTCGTCAGGGAAGGGGGGGGGGCATTTCATGGGCATACTGCAGTAGTAAGGGAGGGGGCAGCAGCATCAGGGGAGGGGGCATCAGTGGGGTAGGGGGCAGCATCAGGGGAGGGGGCATCAGTGGGGTAGGGGCGCAGCAGGGGGAGGGGGCAGGCAGGGGGGAGGGGGCAGTAGCAGGGGGAGGGGGCAGCAGCAGGGGCAGGGGGCAGCAGCAGGGGGCGGAGGGGAGCAGCGAGGGGGGGGCAGGGGGCTTTAAAGCTGACCCACATTCTCGCGGTGACACGCCATGTCGCATTAGTCCAGCCGGCGCGCCGGGGGTCTGCTGGAGCCGCCTGACAGCGCCGGCGGCTGCCCGGATGAGACGGGCGGAAAACAAGAGCTTCTGGAGCCGAGGCTGGCACACGCGTGCCCCCCTGCACTGCACTGCCCAGACCCCGCCCCCTGTCCCCAATGCCCTCGCCTCACCCAACTGACCCCGCTCCCCGTCCTCAATGCCCTCCCCTCACCCAACTGACCCCGCCGCCCGTCCTCAATGCCCTCCCCTCACCCAACTGACCCCGCCGCCCGTCCTCAATGCCCTCCCCTCACCCAACTGACCCCGCCGCCCGTCCTCAATGCCCTCGCCCGTCATCCAACCAACTGGCGCGTTAAGTAAACTGACCTGCCACTCACCCAGCCACCCCATCCCTCACAGAAACCAACCTGCCACTCAGCCAACTGACCCCACCCCCCCAATAACGGCCCGTTTCTGGAGAAAATCAAGTCTTGCCCTGCACATGCGGGAAGTGCTGCATCTAGCTCCGTTTGGTTTCTTTTTCGGTTTTGAATCGTCCTCTGGCCCCTCCCCCTTCACCACCCCGTAAGGAGCTGGTCATTAAAAGCCTAGTTCACCAACTTCACCCCACATGAGGAAAGGCAGAAGCAGAATCAGACATTCGCCGTTATGAAACATTTGACCTGCACTATCCACTGTATCCATTCTGTTCAGTCCCCCACCGCTTCCCCAGTTGTTTTTTTCATTACAATTCTTAATAAAATGACATTGTTTTCACTCATCAGTGTTGTAGTGCTGTAGACCTGAACCCTCATGGGCTGATCTGGCTTCATATACCAGACTGGGGGAGCAGCAGGATGCCAAACCCTGGAGTAAAGTGAGCAGGGAACCAACAACATTTCGGCATCTTATTTGTGCGTTTAGTAGCTGCTCGCTGGAAGATCTAAACCCACAAAGCACTTGAGGGAGGAGTGGGAGAGCCTTAAGGAGGACTGTCAAACCCGCCGTGCTTCTGAACGTTCGCATGACAGGCGCAGGTGATTTTTTTTTTTTTTTTTCGACTCCACATTTTCCCAAAATAGCTGCAGCGCTCCTTTAAACGGGACAGATCCAGCAGCAGCGCACCTGAGCGGAGCGTCCCCCTTCGGCTTTAATCAGGGGCTCGAGGACGCTCACAAATCGGACGTGAATTACGCCCCGCTTCTTTAAGCCCCCCCCCGCCCCCGGCCCCCCCCCCTGTGAATTACGGCCTGAATTACCGCCGCCCATATGCGGGGAAAAGGTGCTGAGTCGGCCGGACGCATCGATCCGCAGGGGAGCCGTCGCGCTCATCTGCAACCCAAATTTTCCGCCGCGTTCCCTCCAGTCGGCACAAATTCGGCGCGCAATTAGGAGCGGCCTCCCTCGGGGGAACGAACAGGGGTCACGCTCCATCCCCCCCCACCCCACCAATCAAACACTCCCGCGAAAGGCGCGTGTGGAAATAAAGCAGCCGCCACGTAATCAATTAAACAATCTTGGCGCTCGCGTATGTGGCAATCACCATTATTAAATTCCATTAGCTTAGCGTGCCGCCAAGTGCATTTCCTGCGCATCTCCAAAAGGCAGCGAACACTGGGGGGGGGGGGGTCGGCTAATGGGAAGGGGGGTTAACACATTAGTCAGTGCTCATAAAAAAATACACTTCACAAGGAAGGATAAATAGATAAATACATAATTTTAATTTATATTTAATTAATACAAAAATTTAAACTAAACTAGCTGCAGATATTTCACTAACATTTTCCTCCAACTCCGGATGACAGCACTGAACTACAGTTTATAGGGTCTATATATCTCACGACGCATTGGGATTCAGCTAACGCTCTCTGGACAGATGTGTAAACAGTAAGGCACTTGGAAATTAAGCCCAAGGTGAGGGTAATGTTTGGATATGAAAAACAGCTTGTTCTTAAATGCTTGTTTGCATATCTGGTTGTTCCATCAAAAGCTCTCCCAGGGTTTGCTGTTCTCAGGCTGCAAGGTCATTTTCACTGGAAGTATTCACACCTTCGCCCGGCCTACAACCCAGAAAGAGGAAAGCTGGAAAGCTGACAGCTAATCCCACGCTGTCAAAACATTAAAAGTGAAGATGCCCGGTATCCAGAGAAACGTATTGCAAACGTTCCCCGCCCAAATTCCATTCCCCGTTCGACGCAAGCCCGATCTCGCCTTCGCTGAGGTCACCGCTCTCTCCGCGCAGGTGGGCGTGGCCTTGTCTAAGCCCGAGGCGGGACACGGCTCGGATCCGCAGTGTCAGCGGTGTGCTGGAGGACTGTGAGAACCGCTGCAGACTAAAGAAGAAGAGGAGCCTCCAAGCTGGTTCCCGCACGTGCTCAATAGAACACAAGCGACAAGTGACACACCCATCCGCCCACATTTTCCCACTTAACCACACATTACAGTGACACGCCCATCTCCACAGTACACCGCTTAAAGCTGCATATTTTGGTGACATGCCCATCCACACATATCTCTGCTTTGCCCTTTAAGGTGTGAAGTCACAAATTATATGATTAGAATGTTCTTAACTGAAAATTCTAATGCTGATGATGTAACAATCACTCCTGGCAATTGAAAGCAACGAAGTTCTAGAACACTGGCTTCGAATTTAGAAGAGAAACAAATTCCAAAAAAAGCTACTCGTTAAAGGGTTAAAGACACAGATTCCCCTCCAGTGTCACCACTGGCAGCAGAGCAGAACCGTGCCAGGCAGATCACAGAGGTGTGCGCGAGGGGCTGTCTCCGCAGGTGTGTGTCAGACACCATCTTGAAATCTTAAAACCCCCCCGCCCCCCCCCCGGCCCAGTCTGATGTGTCGGGGTTATCTTTTTAAACAGACGTGGGGGCAGGCGGGCGGCGTGTCAGACGCGATGCGCAGGTTACCACCTGCGTTAGCCCTGTCTTTCAGCACAACACATTTTGACAGCGCAGGCAGGCAGGCAGGCAGGCAGGCAGGCAGGGCAGGCAGGCAGGCAGGCAGGCAGGCAGGCAGGCAGGCAGGCAGGCAGGCAGGCAGGGCTTACCAAGAAGCAAGGCTTCAAACAAACAGCCTGAGCCGCGCAGAAAACCGGGAAGAAGAAGACCTCCTGCTGCCTGTCAAAACGACGCTTCTCCGTTTGGCAGTCAGACGTCGCCCCCTTGAGGACGCGCGTGTAACGGCAGGCACGCCGCGCCGCCCCACAAACCCGCACAAGACAAGACACCTGACGTGCGAAATATTCACGACCGCCTCGGGGCTGTTTAAAAACCGTCCCAGGAAGTTAGTTAGCCGTGCGCGGCGCTGCGTGTTAACGCGCACGCGGTCGGTAATAGCGCAGGCTGCAATATCGCGTTACGTCCCGACCGCAAGTGCCAGAACGACGCAGTTTTATTTTATTTTTATTTTTTTTAAAAGGCACGACCTTGTGACAAGGGCAAGGACGCGGAGCGCCGAGGGCGTCCGAGAGGACTCTCAACGGCGCAGGGTCGCCGTGGCGACGCTGCAGAAACGCGGTGAGAACGCGGCGCTGTCCCCCGCGGCTGCTTTACGGCCGTCTGACAGGTCAGCTCCCCGGGGGGGGGGGGGGGGTCGGCAGCGATTGCCCTGCGCCCCCCCCCCCACCAATGCCCTCCCCCCTTTTACGGCTCTGATTTAGATCAAGGCAACTTCAGACACCCCCCCGCCCACGGCCACCATGGCCCCCTGTTACTGTGCCCTGCAGTGGCACCAGACAAACTGACGGGGGAAAAAATAAATTAAAAATAAGATGAATTGGAGGGAAAATATTCAAACACATTTTTTTTTAAATGTTTGACATTTCATCGGTTTTAAAATAGCGGTTATGAAATATACGATTCATTTGCTTAGGTAAGCAATTATGGTCATTAAAAAAAATAAATACATAAATAAAAACCAAGGACGTGTCGCAGATGAAAATTAACGACACAGTAAATTAATTCAATTAAAATTGATCCGAAGCTGCAGGAGGGTTTTGACGGACCGCGGCTCGGGTGCGAACGTGAGCGTGAAGACATACGCACGCACGCTGTAATTAGAACACCTGATAACGAGCGGAGCCCCGCGGCCCATAATTAGCAGATCGTCGCGACGACGGCGCAATGCACCGGGGGGCCCTGGCGCGGGCGGGACGGGTCAGCAAGCGACCCCGCCCCAATCGCACCTCCGCCTCCTCACAGCCAGGAGTCCCAGCCGCCAAAGTGTCCGCAAACGTGAAACGCTTCGGTTTCCTGAAGCAAACGATTCTCAGCGCTGGGAGAAAGGCTCCATATGATGCTGGGGGGGGGGGGGGGGGGGGGGACACTCCACAAAATGCTGCCTCCACAAATTCAAATTTTTTTTGTTTTTTGGAATTAGCTAAATGTATCTGTGCATTAATTACACACGCCAAATGCTTCCAACTACCATTTCCTCCAGCTCTGCGCAGCGACAATAAAATATTAATTAATTCCGTTGCATTTTGGCAAGGGCACTTTCAGTGCTGGAGGACGTTGAAGGGGATATGTTATGGTATGGACGGGGGGGGGGGGGGGTTTTGAGGCATTTTTGAGTATGGCTGAAGCTGGTAATGACAAGGTTTGTTTCTTGAGATCAAAAGAAAAACTTAAAGGAAATTTAGAGTCAAGCCAAGAGATTTGAACTGAGCTGGCCAATCGCAAAAACTGCCAGGTTTGAAAAAAGCAGTTTAAATCCAGGGCCTTCGGCTTGTGGTGCGTTTGGGTTTGTGGTCATAACACAGAGCACCACACCCTGCAGTAACACGCGTGTACAGAGCACCACACCCTGCAGTAACACGCGTGTACACAGCACCGCACCCTGCAGTAACACGCGTGTACACAGCACCGCACCCTGCAGTAACACGCGTGTGCACAGCACCACCCTGCAGTAACACGCGGTACAGGCACCACACCCTGCAGTAACACGCGTGTACAGAGCACCACACCCTGCAGTAACACGCGTGTACACAGCACCGCACCCTGCAGTAACACGCGTGTACACAGCACCGCACCCTGCAGTAACACGCGTGTGCACAGCACCACACCCTGCAGTAACACGCGTGTACAGAGCACCACACCCTGCAGTAACACGCGTGTACAGAGCACCACACCCTGCAGTAACACGCGTGTACAGAGCACCACACCCTGCAGTAACACGCGTGTGCAGAGCACCACACCCTGCAGTAACACGCGTGTACAGAGCACCACACCCTGCAGTAACACGCGTGTACACAGCACCACACCTCGCAGTAACACCGTGTACACAGCACCACACCCTGCAGTAACACGCGTGTACAGAGCACCACACCCTGCAGTAACACGCGTGTACACAGCACCACACCCTGCAGTAACACGCGTGTACAGAGCACCACACCCTGCAGTAACACGCGTGTACAGAGCACCACACCCTGCAGTAACACGCGTGTACACAGCACCACACCCTGCAGTAACACGCGTGTACAGAGCACCACACCCTGCAGTAACACGCGTGTGCACAGCACCACACCCTGCAGTAACACACGTGTACACAGCACCACACCCTGCAGTAACACGCGTGTACAGAGCACCACACCCTGCAGTAACACGCGTGTACAGAGCACCACACCCTGCAGTAACACGCGTGTACACAGCACCACACCCTGCAGTAACACGCGTGTACAGAGCACCACACCCTGCAGTAACACGCGTGTACACAGCACCACACCCTGCAGTAACACGCGTGTACACAGCACCGCACCCTGCAGTAACACGCGTGTACACAGCACCGCACCCTGCAGTAACACGCGTGTACACAGCACCGCACCCTGCAGTAACACGCGTGTACACAGCACCACACCCTGCAGTAACACGCGTGTACACAGCACCACACCCTGCAGTAACACGCGTGTACACAGCACCACACCCTGCAGTAACACGCGTGTGCACAGCACCACACCCTGCAGTAACACGCGTGTGCACAGCACCGCACCCTGCAGTAACACGCGTGTACACAGCACCACACCCTGCAGTAACACGCGTGTACAGAGCACCGCACCCTGCAGTAACACGCGTGTACAGAGCACCGCACCCTGCAGTAACACGCGTGTACACAGCACCGCACCCTGCAGTAACACGCGTGTACACAGCACCGCACCCTGCAGTAACACGCGTGTACACAGCACCGCACCCTGCAGTAACACGCGTGTACAGAGCACCGCACCCTGCAGTAACACGCCTGTACAGAGCACCACACCCTGCAGTAACACGCGTGTACACAGCACCACACCCTGCAGTAACACGCGTGTACACAGCACCACACCCTGCAGTAACACGCGTGTACAGAGCACCGTACTCTGAAGTCCAGCCCTGTGTCTGACCTCCAAGCCCCCCCCCCCCACCCCAGAATGCAGTCCACTGCAGTCCAGCTGCCAGAGCTCAGGGGTGGAGTAACGCCCCCCCCCTCCATAAAGCTGACCACGCACAAAAGCTGATTGGACGGGGCTGATTTGCGACCGGAATTCATTAACCAATAAAGAAATGGGAAATCTCTGGTCTTTTCATGATTCCGCATTGACACCACAGACCCGGGGGCTAGGGAGAAGTACGTAAGCTGTGTTCTTTAAAAAAAAAAAAAACCACACTGGATTCAGGAGGTTGGTTAACGCTCTCCACCGAAAGCAAACGGCCTACATCCGCTCCCTTCCACTCCAAGATCGCCCACCAGCAACGAGAACACAGCTAGTCACCGGGCAGCAAATCTCAAAGAACATTATCTGCCCAGCAACCGCAGGATCTGAGGTGCTTGGCAGTGTCGCCACCCGGTGGCCAGAAGGGGAAGTGCTTTTACTGCATTGCGAGGGAGCGCAGTGGACTGTAACGTGCTCCTGACGGAATGAGGTACCTCATCAACCACCGGCCTACTGTACATCCTCCTGACTTACCCACCTGCGCAGCTCAGAAAAGTATATAAATACTGCAGAAATGTACAGCTTCCTGTCTGAAGATTTGAGACCGCACATATAGGACTGATTTTTTCTTTTTTTAAACACGTGACTGCAGGGATGGCATTGAGGGTAATACACACATTATATATATCCATGTATGATAAATGTATTCCCTGTAATGTCATCAAGTTAATTAATACGCTGTATTAAATCAGTGACACATACACACACACGCACACTCGCACACTCGCACACGCCAGCCTGTCCACCGTGACCTTTTCAAAACCGCCTAGAGAAATGTCACAACCTAAAGGATTAACCTAAAAACTGCATTAAAAAAATAAAGCGAGATCTTTATTAACGGCAGTGCCAGAGGTAGTACCGCAGTAAATCGAAAAGTTCCCACACCTCACTTATGACCTTGAAACGTTCGTAAGACAAAGACCTACATTCAATAAACCACAGAGCCCAAAGCCAAAATAATAAACCTTTTCTCCGAAGCATAGGTCACATACACTTAGAGCTACTCTTTATTCATTAACCTTTTCATTCTAAAAAGCGTTATAAGTACAGCTTGGGGCGTTTTGATAGTTTAATAGTGCTTTGCACTATTTAATACAGCTACACACTCTCGGTGTAATTGTACACAGTGTGATAAGGCCTTGCTGACGGTGTGCACGGCTACATGGTAAATCTGACCAGCTAACGTTCGGAATCAAATGGAGCTCCACACCGTCCTATTAAATTCCTTGCAGGTGCGTTTAATCAGGTAAGACGAGGCGGAGCGGCAGAGGGACCCCGCGGACCCCCGCTGAGGGTGGGGCGGGGGTCGTCACGGTTTCTGGGCGGGACGCTGATTAATGGGCCTGTCTTCGGCACAACAGCTGGCGCCCGCCCCGCCCCGCCCCGGGGAAGCCGGCGAACGATGTCCGCCATAAAATTTTTTTAAAAAGACGCAGCAACGCGGCAAATGAGGTCACCGCGCAAAACCCCTCCCCCCCCCCCGCCCCCCTCAATTCAGCCAATCCTACGTCCTGAACGGCCTGGAAAAACGCGCCCCTGAGGGATACCCCAGTCGTACCCTCCTCCGAGCGCGCCATGTGACCTCCGCGAGCTGCTTCAGGCGCCCCAGACACTAGGGAAGACCCTCAGACCCTGAGGAAGACCCCCAGACGTGAGAGACCCAGACGCTGAGGAAGACCCCCAGACGCTGAGGAAGACCCTCAGACGCTGAGGAAGACCCTCAGACACTGAGGAAGACCCTCAGACGCTGAGGAAGACCCTCAGACACTGAGGAAGACCCTCAGACGCTGAGGAAGCCCCAGCGCTGAGACCCCCAGACGCTAGGAGACCCCGACCTGAGGAACCTCAGACCTGAGGAGACCTGCTGCCTGCCGCTCGCTTTTCCCCCATGGAATCACGGTGAGATTCCACACTGAGACTGCCAGGGTGAATTCCACAAGAATCGCTCCGGTGTGCGTTCAGGGGCAAATGCTGCAGCGTGAACACCGTCACACGGAAGACTGAGACTCAGCCTCCACGTGACTTTAATAGTTAATAAACTCACATTTTAAAACAGATCCAGGATGATGACATCCCTGAATCAGTAAAGATCAAGGGTAAAAGAAAAATTTAAAAAAAGCAAAGCGATTAATAACCAAATAAATCTTTGCTGAGCTCAGTAACTCCGTTATTAAACTGCTGTAACTATCCGAATATTAAAAATGTAATACTGTTTTACTGCAGAACAGAATTTTTTTTTTTACCATAATACATTATTATTCATAAGCGGCCGATACTTTGCCAAAGACAATTCTGAAGCTTTAATTTCATCATTGCCACACTGCTGAGACCCACGTCATTTAACTACACCTCAGAGCTCTTCCATTTCAGTTCATAAAACAACCAGTAGGTGGCAGCATTGCTTCTTCTGTCACACTTCACCACCGAGAAACCAACTAATTTGCCTCCAGTACCTGGCTCTCAAAACAACCAATCAGTCTATTCCAGCGCTTACAAGAAAAAAAAACCCGCAGCACCGAGGCAGAATTTGGCGTTCCCCAAAAAGCCGGGAGTACTCGCGGTAGCCACTTGGGGTGTGGGCTGGGGGGGGGTGTGGGCGTAAGTCAAGAAAGCTTACCCTGTACTTGGGCAGCCACGTTTTGATCCAAAGCACAACTTGCAACACAACACAACGACAACACACAGGTCTGATAAGGTACAATACTCATTTTGTACAGTCATTCACAAGCCATTAACACAAAGTCCAGTTCACACAGTGAACATCGCTCTGACCTAACCTATGCTAAGTCAAGCTAGGAGGCATGACGAGCTACAGCATCAAGATAATCATATAAGGCAGAATAAAACAAACGTAAAAAGGAGCTCTGGAGCGTTTGATCACTGCTGTAGTCAGGTCTGCATTTCTTTCCTCTATTTTTCTGTAAACAACTGTTTTAGAGAAATCATACAATAATCCCAACAACTGAAGAACAATGTAGACAACATCCAGGGAATCTAAAATCAAGAACGCACCCTCATCTTACCCTCGCGAACGGAACAAAGTGTACAGACGTCGAGCTATAACTGTTCAAAGTAATAAAACTTTCCCTTTGTAACCTCACAGTCTCCAAAAGCAAAGGAGCAAGGACAATAAGGTGACCCAATTGATTTTAATTTGAAATTGCTCAGCTGGCAGTGCGTCTTGGCCTGCTTTCGTCTTCTAAAAACACCCAATTAAATTACTCTGGACAGAACAAAAGACTTGAAGCACACAAAACTGGCATGTTAGAAGATTAAATTAGGCAAATGATATACAACAAGTCAAAATTAATAGAACAGGATAAAATAAAGTGACAGCAGAGGCTCATACATTAGTCATGTCTGCAACAGACATTGGCCCATTACTTAAGACCAGTTAGAGGAAAATAAAGACTAGAATAAAGTGAATAAAATGAATAAAGAATAGTGGGGGACCCCTTACCTTTTACTAATGTTTCCTCTCTTCCAGGTCTCGAAAGCTAGAGAGGAAAAGTACTGTTAGGATCATAATCAGACCTGTCGTAACTGTTCAGCTGAAACTAAGCACTGTACAGGAGCACGTTTAATTTAACACAAGAAAAACAGTAATATGGTTGTCAAATAAACTACCTTTCAATATGACACGTATCAAGGCAACTGAACTTCTCATTTTTAAAAATATCAGTAGAGATGAAAAATGATTTCAAATATGAAACTGGAAGAGCACCTAATTAGATCTCCACTCTACGTTTTTATGCTCAGTGTAATATTTTTCATACATCTCCCCCCTCTCACCACAAGCTCAGGCACGCTCTGTAGACGGCCATGATTGTGGCGTCCTCTCGAAAACCAACAATTAGTCACAGCGGTGTGAACACCTGACTGCAGCAGCGCTAGGTGTGATCAACTGCTAAAGTACTCGGTTCCGCAAACTAAAATGACAAAGGCCCTTTGTGTGTGCCTGCATTTGTGTGTGTGCGCGTGTGTGTGTGTACGTGTGTGTGGATGTGTGTGTACGTCTGTGTGTGTGTGTGTGTACGTGTGTGTGTGCCTGCATGTGTGTGTGTGTGTACGTGTGTGTGTGTGTGTGTGTGTGTACGTGTGTGTGGATGTGTGTGTTCGTCTGTGTGTGTGTGTGTGTGTGTGTGTGACGTGTGTGTGGGTGTGTGTTGCGTGTGTGTACGTCTGTGTGTGTGTGTGTGTGTGTACGTGTGTGTGGATGTGTGTGTGTGTGTACGTTTGTGTGGGTGTATACGTGTGTGTGGGTGTACGTGTGTGGGTGTGTGTACGTGTGTGTACGGGTGTGTGTGTGTGTACGTGTGTATGTGTGTGTGTGTGTGTGTGTGTGTGTGTGTACGCGTGTGTGTGTGGGCATTAGTGTCAAGTGACAGGCAAAGGGTCAGAAGGCCCTTCTGTAATGCCCCCAACACTGATTGCTAAGTGAGATGTGTAACTGCATATGACAATATTGTGCTGAATAATTTCAAAGTGATGCTAGAGCAGCTGGGTTAAACTCTTCTTTTTTGACCATTTTAAAGGTAAATCACATAATATTGATTTCCAGAGTTGTTGCTGCTAGCTAACTAATTGCTGAAAAGCAATTTAAGCCTGTTCTCCAGCGTTGCTTTACGGAAGACCTTCAGAATTGCAACGGTTAGGACAGAGGACAAAACACAGAATGATAAACACAGAATAGCACTGCATTTATTTGCAGAACTGATATCATGTTCACATTCAGGAATGGTAGTCTACTTTTTATTTCACTTATGGGTTCGTGGCATGTTTTACTAGAGTTAGCGAAGATGCTAGTTAAATGTTATAAGTTTGTTAGCCAGTTTGTTGGCTAGCAGGGGTCAGACTGCAATTGTTTATGGTGGTTCCTTAGCAACCCAGTCAGTGGGTCTGCTGTCAGTAGCAGAGACGGTTCGACCTCAATCCACTTTTCATGCAGCGGTTTCATCAAGGGAGTCAAGGGGACTAACCTTGGGTTGATTTGCATTGTTTCATGAGTTACAGTGTGTCATTGTTAGCCTAGCATGCTACATAAACATGTTTTATGTCACACTTTGTAACGTTTAGCCATTAACCAGGTGATATTGTTGGTCACATTTGGCAGGTATGATCTATGAAGCCACTATGGCATGTTTGTGAAGGCATTTTATATGCTGTGTAAAGACTTTATGAGATACAATTTATTTAAAGTGTGACCGAAAACTTTTTGCTAGCTAGAGAGAGGCAAGCCTAGAAGGAACCCCACTGTCATCCACTGGTGAAAATCGTGAGCCAAATACTCACGGACACATCGTTTCTGTGTGGGAAAGTAGAGAATATTAAAATGGCTGTTTTTTTTTTTTTTTTTAAAAGGCCATTTCGTCTTGCAGAAGGAGCAGTATTTTTAAAGCCGGTGATTGTGATTCTAAACACCGAGTAGACTGTCGGGCAAAATTACACCTCTTCAAATCAAACTATACTGTCCTTTGCCTTTAACGTTCACAAACAAGTTGAAGTAAGTGCTGTACTTGTTCTGTGCAAGTAAAGAGAAAAGCAAAAATCTGCAATAAGACAGAACAGAGGTACAGCTTTCTCCTAGTTATAATGGGTCCTAATGAGGCTGAATGAGTCCACACTTCGGCCCACTCTAACCGAGAGACTCTTATCAGACTAAAAAGCGCTTGTGGAGGAGAGATGATCAAACAGCTATTATGAGAACAAAGAATACAAATTGAACTCAATTAGAGGACAAAGATAACCAGATGGCAGATGGTGAGCTCGTTAAAATGAGGATCGCAGACAATGTAACATCGGCTGATTTTAAAAGAATGGATTCATCCAGAAGGTATATTTATTATATGACAAATATTGCTAATGTTATTATATTAAAATCGTTTATGAGATATATAAATGTTTTCCACAAATCGTCAGCGCAGGAAGAACGGGCCACGATATCACAAAAATGCTCTCTCAGCGAGACTATCGGGAGAGGAGCGGCCGAGGCCAGCGGATCTGGACGACCCTTCCTGCCTACGAACACGGAATGTAGCACAGTGGGTAAGGAACTAGACTTGTAACCGAAAGGTCGCAGGTTCGATTCCCGGGTAGGACACTGCCGTTGTACCCTTGAGCAAGGTACTTAACCGAAATTGCTTCAGTATATATCCAGCTGTATAAAGGGATACAATGTAAAATGCTATGTAAAAAAAGTTGTGTAAGTCGCTCTGGATAAGAGCGTCTGCTAAATCCCTGTAATGTAATGTAATGTAATGGAATGAGATTCAGCCGCTCGACCATCGTGGGACCACAGCGAAAGGCCGCACACGCTGTGTTCTGCCTCCGAGGTCCTGTCAGCAGACTTTTTTGCACGGTTTTTGGCAGGGAACACCCTGGGACGACAGTGACAGAATCACATCTCTGTGTAGCTTTCTCAACAGGCCCCCAACATATTTCATTTTGTACCGAGCGTCAAATTGACACTGACAGATACACACACCAGGATTCATCTTTTTAACTCTCCCAGAGCCTATGCCACATCCTAAACAGCTTTGGGATGGATCTCCTGAACATTCCAGAACATGGTAACTTAACTTATACCACAAGGGGGCAGAGAAACCATAGTATACATATGATAGGTGGCAACTGCTATTAAAATTAAGATGGATGCAAAACATCAGAAAGTTGTGGAGGGATTCAGTATTCACCAGTAGGGGGCGTCAGATCTCAGGGGTCCAAGGTCCAGCCTGGCAGATGGCCGTGGTCTCAATAGTCTTGTGGGGTCAGTGCCTGGTGGGGTGGAGGGTTTGGGGTGGGGTAGGGGGAGGGGGGGGACAGAGGAACATGAGGAGCATGGAACCCTTAACTGACCACAAAGACCAGGGCAGACAGTAACAAACATTTCTACCAACACTAGCTGGCATAGTATGGAGTGATATGGAGGGCCCCATACAAGTTACATGCAACCATAATGGCAGAGGAGTTTCAAATGAAACTGCATAGAAGTACAGAACATTCAAATGTACTTCTGTGCAATGTTCCTGTATAAAGTGAAATAATAATATGTATGCAGCACTAGGAATACAAAACACACATGCACTGGCCCAGACAGACAATGAAAAGATAATGAATGCATATAGCTTGGACTTGCAGTATGCAAAAACACATCTTCAACTGATCATTGTTTTTGCCTGGCAGGAGATATAGAGATATATAGCACGCACGCACGCACATATATGGATATGCAAATTACATTACATTACATTCATTTGGCAGACGCTTTTATCCAAAGCGACGTACAAAAAAGTGCATTTCATGATCGTAGACAACTGCTGAACACGGGTTCAGTAAGGTACAATTACTTATTTTGTACAGCTATTTCTAGCCGAGAACAATGAACACTATTCTGGTCTAACATCTGCAAAGCCAACTAGGCAGAAGAATAAGCTACAGTATTAGGACAAATACAAATTACCAAGAAGTGCAGGGATGGGGCAACATGTAACAAGTGACAGGAAAAAGGGTTTTTTATTTTTTTATTTTATTTTTTTTTTATTATACAGCGTGGTGGTGGTTAGTCTAGGTATGGAAGACAAAACATGGAAGACAGTCCAGTGCTACTACGATGAAAGGCCTCTCTGCTGTATGGACGGATACTTTCATTTGAGGTAACCGAGGGAAACACACATTGGTTTGGTCACACGTAAGCTCCTTCACGGAGATTCCATGAATCACTCTCTGCCTGTTCACTCGAGCGCGCCCGTCATCGGACGCTCGACCACAGTCACCCGCTTACGCGCGATACAATGCTGTCATAACAACGTCAACCATTCAGCACAACTCTGAAACGTTTCAAGCGGGCGGGGTGAATTTAGCGAGCCACCACGCTCCAATTTATCATCCAACTGTTCAAGCGGGTGCCATTAGCTCACTTAAACTATACTTACAATATTACTCTGTTAATTTGTACAACTTCACTGAATTTAATGCACTTCGGAGACAAGAGAGGTGCAAACTGAGAGATGCACTTGCTTATGAATGCAGTCCAGCAGAGTTCTGCTTTTTTCAGTAGCGTTGAATTACGTATTTCACGTCAGTGTCATTTTCCAAATGCAGCGTCAATCTTCCTGCACTCCTTACTGTGGGTATCAAAGGGAAAATTCTGCAGGTTTGCGTTTTTCCATTCCCGAAAACAATCGAACGCAGGGCCTAAACATGTCTGAACCTGACACGGAGGGTCTCACGGTCGACCGTCAAAAAACCTTCCTGAGGTACCAGAAATTTGTAGAGTCAAACTCTTGCATGCATGCACAACCAAATTTCTTTAGGGTCACTTCCTGTGTTCACACAACAGAGGAGGGTGGCACAACAACTGAAGGGGGAGGGTGTTATTACTGGGGTTTGCACTCGCCTAATTAAGTGGTCCCTCAAAGGGGGAAGGGGGGGGGGTGGATATAGATGTAATGAGCAACGATCTAGCTCACTCAACCCCATACCGCTGCAGTCCAGCATCATGAGCCCAATGCACTCATTCATCCTCCTTCAGGCCCAAGGGCAGACGTTTCGGATCCACTTCCCCCCTGTAGTCCGCAGGCTACCGCTAGCATCTGCAGCCACACACGGAGAGAATCCTGCAGAGTCTGCCCCCCCCCAGCATGGCATTCTGCTGCCCCCAGCATGGCATTCTGCCCCCACCCCCCAGCATGGCATTCTGCTGCCCCCAGCATGGCATTCTGCCCCCCCCCCAGCATGGCATATGCCAGCATTACGCAGTGTGGAGCATCGTTACTCTAGTCACCAAAGCGGGCATTTTAAAAATTAAGAAAAAACCAGATCCTTCTACACACAAGGCCATTAAGACACCCCTGCAACACAAACTCAGAACTCAAAAGGCGTCCCTTTCGAACCGTGCGCACACCAAAAAAAAAAAAAAAAAAAAAAAGAGCGAGCTCATTTGCAAAACAGGAAGTGCTTTTTATATAGAGCGGGCAAGCGTCGATCGGCGTTTCGGTATGTGTGAGATGCGCTACCGGCGTGCGGTGGACACACGGCTCTTTTATTAGACTCCAAATTAGCCCGAGGAGAAGCGAGAGCAGACGGGGAGGAAGCTCGAAAAGGTCAGCAGGAGAGAGAGAAACCTCACTGCTTTCACCTTGAATGGTCTCCCTTAGCTGCCCGGCGTCACCTCAACAGTGCGTTTAAGACTGAAGTGCTATCGGGGCGAGATTCTACTGGGCTGCTATAACTGAGACCCTCAAATGGTCAACATTCACAGAATGAGGCTTGTGGTCATTTCACCTGTAAACAGCTCTCCCCCCATACCCCCCCCCCCCCAAACCCTGAGGATTTTTATTTGTCATTTAAAAAGGGGCCCAATTCACCAGGTGTTCCAAGCGTAGTTTATTGTGTGGGGATAAACTGCAGTTTACTGTCTTACAGCTGAACAAGTAACTGGAATTTTCCATCACTTTTGAACTGCGTCGTATTGGGCTCACTGAGAAATACAAATCACGAAAACAAACCTCCACCCAGTCAGACGGCTCTCCCCTGGTTTATCGGTTTTTATTCAAAGCCACGTTGGGGGCTTCAACAGCTCACGCCATGAAACTCCGCAAAACCCATCCGCGGTTCTGCAGTCAGGCCCGACCGCTCCTTAAACACAGCCGCACAAACAGCTGTTCAGGGGAACGTGGGTTAAAAAAAAAAAAAAAGGGGACAGTGAACAGAGGCACACCTAGCCTTTTTAACCATCCTTAAAGCTCTGAAGAAGGCCTTTTTGACCGAAAGCTCAGCGAATTAAACTAGATTTGCGATATACTCAGTGTGCCAAGTTCTTCCTTTGTTAATCCATCTTTGTTCTTGTAGCACCTGAGCCATAGTTGGGCTGAACGTGCGGACGTCTTTTCGCTGTTTAACCATCCTTATAGCATCGTGTGCCACTGCGTTTCCTGAAAGCAGCCCATTCAAATGATGTCACACAACGCGGTCGCGGTCACAGAAGATCGCTCGCACACCGAAACCCGTTCGGAGCAGAGGCCGGCACGGTGGGCCGGAGGGGGGGGGGGGGGGCGAGCGTTTCGGACAGACGCGTGACACGGCACGGGGCTGCGGCAGTGACAGCTCTGGGCACTGGGCGGCGGGGGTGGGTGGGGTGTCACTTCCTTTATCGACTCTTCAGACGCACACAAACAAACGGTTCAATTTTCGCTGCGCGGCGAAGGGCACTGTAGAGAGAGAGAGCGAGAGAGGGAGAAACAAGCCTCCAGTCTCGCACTCATTCTTGCCGTCTGTCGACCTGCGGGCAGCGCTGGAGCTGTGCTCAGGTAGTCTGCTTCTCAGTCACTCCACCTGTCCACCTGCCATGCACCTGCTTGACAGTGACGAGATCACAGGCAACATGCACGGAAGACATACCGAATGAGAAACACAACCTATCAAGCGCAACGTTGGTGAGGCGGACCCGAGCGAAACACAGAACTGCGATCGACGCGCACAACAGCCCACAGTGTACAGTACCTTTTGTGGGACCTGGTGACACCTGAAACTGTGCAACAGTGATCCATGAACTTCTGTTGTTACTCACAAGGTAACAACGTATAGGTGGGAATTACCCTTCCTCTGCATAAGACTGAATCTCTGCAGACAGCCGCAGGGATTGCAGGGAATTACTGATGGCTTGATCTTTAGAATGGGAGGAGCTATAATTTTCCATCAATGACAAACTCGTCTGAACTCTAGAACATTACTTTCCACAGCAGGAACAACCTGTTTTAACCAGCTAGTTATCAACAGCCCCAACTACTGTTTTTATTTACTTTATTTAACCACACTAGTCACATTGAGACTGACATCGCTTCCGCAAGTGGTCCTTGGAGCCTAGGGCTGGACAATATATCGATATCGTGATATGAGACTACACATCGTCTGGGATTTTGTGTATCGTAATATGGCGTAAGTGTTGTCTTTTCCTGGTTTTAAAGGCAGCATTACAGTAAAGTGATGTAATTTTCTGAACTTACCTGACTGTTATAGCTGTTCTATTATTTGCCTTTACCCACTTAGTTATTACATAAGCATTACTGATGATTATTTATCAAAAATCTCATTGTGCAATTTTGTGAAAGTACCAATAGTCATCCCCACAACATCATCACAATATCGATATCGTGGTATTCGGTCAAAAATATTGTGATTCTGTCCATATCGCCCAGCCCTACTGGAGCCTACACAACTTTGGACTGGGGGAGGAAATCGGAGTAACTGGAGGAAACCCACGCGAGCAACAAGCTAACGCAAACCCAGAACCTCCTCCTCGCAAGGCAACAGTGCTAAGCACTGCACCACCATGCCACTATAGCTCAGGAGCACCCATTATACTATCACTATTCACAAAGACACTCGGGCCTCCGAGTGATCCAGAACGTACAACCACAAACCACAGCTGTGTCTCCTCGCTCATCTTGTTAGTGAAATCGGCTTGACATAACTCTCGCAATGAGACATAGCTTTGATAGTGAACACGTTAGCTGCCTGAACACTACTTTTGCCTTTCCACAGTGTGGCACAACAGCGGAGGGGGAAACTGGAAGCCATTTTGTTTACTTGTTGCTCAGAAGCTCCAAGTCTCTGCTGAGAGAGATTCACCAGTGAGAAGCCACCTTTCTCAATCCTTCTGCCCTTGTGATGTCATTCATAGCCACCAATGAGAAGCCACCTCTCTCAATCCTTCTACCCTTCTGACGTCATTCACAGCAAATCAACTGCCCAGGTGCCCTCTAACATGCAAGGATGAAATAAGGACAGTGGATAACAGTGACAGTGGGGGCGACATAGCTCAGGAGGGAAGACCGATTGTCTGGCAGTCGGAGGGTTGTCGGTTCAAACCCCGCCCTGGGCATGTCGAAGTGTCCTTGAGCAAGACACCTACTACCTTGCTCTGGCGAATGAGAGCATCATTGTAGCGCTTGGAAAAGCGTATAAAGCAGTCCATTACTTCATACAATCAATTTCAGTTTGACAGACAGCCAACCTGGGTGACAGAATTGGTTCACCCATCAAAATTCAGCAGGGAGATTGGACAGTAGTATGAAACAAAATTTACTATATTCTATTCAAAAGCTATTTCCTTGGATTAAGCATGTCCTTTATATAGCAAAGTATTTCCTGAACAACAACTGAAGCAGAGACTATAAAAGGTTTTTCTTTAAGTCCAAAATAGCCTACAACGTCAAGCAGAATCATGGCATACAACCCTGTATCATTAAGAGGCCATTGTCCCTCAAACTCAAATAAAAAAGCCATTGGTTTCAAAAGAATGTGTTGCATTCATAGAAGAGGAAGCACACAGTCTCCTTGCTAACTGTGTGCGTTACCATGAGGGGACACCCAGCCAATGAAAATGAAAGTAGTCGGACATTTTGGTAAATGCTCTGGGCACACAGCTTATTGAAGCTTCCTTGTACAGCGCTGGGTGATAACTGCCACATATTTCATGAGCTGGGGAATATATGTCCCTGTTCTCCCTGTTCTTCTCCTATGACTGAAGGGACACATTCACCACTGCAAGACGATGAGAAAAATACATTTCATATAATAAGAGCAACAGGAAGAGACATTCAATTTCCCTTGAGAATTCACGCCCCTAGACACCCCTAGATGGTTGCAGTTCCTGGGGTCTATGCATTTCAACACGCCCAATACTCAAACTAGCGTTGCGTCCTTCAAATTGGATTAAGCAACACAGTAACTCGTCTGCAGTTAGCTGACAACAGTCTAAGACGAACCTTGGTTCTAGCCGTGGGGGGTCATGAACGCATCAGCCCCTCATGCGGTCTTGCTAAAAGTAGCTGCGCGAGAAAGAGATGCCTCTCCAGCAACAGGTCCCATTTCGTGCCTTCTGAGAGCGTAGCGCCTTCTTAAAGCACCATATCGTAGCGCTTGTGGCTCTTCCTGTGGTGAAGTCACCGGCTCAAAAGCAAGTGTAATGGAGGATCGCACGCACTTCGTGGAACACTCCATACAGAGTTGCCAGCTTTAACTTGTCAAAGTTAAACCAGACCAGTTAGTCAACGGGACACCATCATCGAGCATACACACGACGTCAGAACCGATCAGTTATCATTGGGGGGAGGGGGGGCTGAGGGAAGAGAAAAACAGTGGAGATAAAAGAAATTAATTTCAATCAATTTTTCCATATCGCACATTTTTATAGTTTCGGTAGGGCCCGTAAACCAGACGTTCCGGGCCGAAACAGAGCATCCGGCAGCACTACGCCCGTAAGAACAGGCTGCATAGCAACTTGAGAGCGGCAACTGGTGATTTTGCACGGGGGTGGGGGAAAAAAAAAAGGGAAGGAAACCCGTTGATAAAACAGCAATCTGCTAACAGCACGTCATAAGTCAAAGTTGCACAAATTCCCCAGCCCGACAACACAAGAGAGTAGCGTAGTAAGTTTCATGGGCACGGTTAACCGTTAACCCAAAAACAACACAGATCCCGAAACCAAAAGCAAAATTCATAACAGGGCATCAAATTTTCATTTTTTTCCAAAAATGGTTTGTCATGTTTCTGCTTTTTTTTTTAAAAAATACCTGCACTACACTTTAGATGAGTGTGCACTTTTGACGTGTGGAGGTGTGGGGGGGAAGAATCTAGGGAGCATGTGCAGGCGTGGGGGGGGGGGGGGGGGGGCAGATCTTGTGAGCGTGTGCAGGTGTGGAGGGGTGCAGACTCCGGTGAGCGTGTACAGGCGGGGGTGTGCAGGACCTGTTCGTGGAGCGTGTTCAGGTTGCGGGCGCTGAGACAGATGGGGGGTGATCGGGGGCGCCGTGTCCACGGCAACAGACCGTAGCCGCATTCCCGGGCGAGTGAGAAGGCTGCTGGGAGATTTCAGCCACAGCACGACACCAACCGCTGACCCCTGACCCCAGGGATGGAGAAGAGGACACGCCCACTTCTACTCCCCTAATAAGACTACGCTCCGCACTGTCCGTAGAAAGACTGCTGTATCGTCATAACCAGAAACTGAAAACAACCCTCAGGCCAATTAGCTGCTTAGCTTCCCTTTCCGCCTAATCAACTGAATGCCCACAGAAGCCTCCCCACCACATCTATTTTAACAGTCAGGCCGTTTCTGACGTTTAAAGTCAATTATACAACGCGGCAACACTGGTGACGATGCACCCCCTAAAGCCGACAGACAAAAGAACATGAAAATGATATGACTGAAGACTCAGAGACCCCCCCCCCCCCCCCCACTCCCTCTTCCCTGATAATCCCCCAAAATGGTTCCTTCAGTTTCTTTTTTGTTTTTTTATACAAGTGCAGCCCAAGCGTGAGCCTACAGGTGCCAGCATCTGTTGTACTAAATTTTTTTATAGCAAGAGCTGCGACAGACCAGCGTGTGAGACCGCAGCACGAGTTCACGCAGCCATCAGTCGCCAGAACTCGATTTTTCTCCCTTTAGAGCACGACAGATCGGAGCACCAGACCAGAGTGGCACCAGGTGACCCTGCACAGCATCAGGAGTATGCACCTGGCATATCCTATCAGTTAGCCCAGCTCGATGTCCCTTCAGGAGCACACAGACTCAGGGGAGTGAGGCACACAGATTCAGGGAGTGATGCACACAGATCAGGGAGTGATGCACACAGACTCAGGGAGTGATGCAACAGACTCAGGGAGTGACACGCAGACTCAGGAGAAGAGTCGATGCACACAGACTCAGGGAGTGATGCACACAGACTCAGGGAGTGATGCACACAGACTCAGGGGAGTGATGCACACAGACTCAGGGGAGTGATGCACACAGACTCAGGGGAGTGATGCACACAGACTCAGGGGAGTGATGCACACAGACTCAGGGGAGTGATGCACACAGACTCAGGGGAGTGAGGCACACAGATTCAGGGGAGTGATGCACACAGACTCAGGGGAGTGATGCACACAGACTCAGGGGAGTGATGCACACAGACTCAGGGGAGTGAGGCACACAGACTCAGGGGAGTGAGGCACACAGATTCAGGGGAGTGATGCACACAGATTCAGGGGAGTGATGCACACAGAGACTCAGGGGAGTGATGCACACGCAGACTCAGGGGAGTGATGCACACACAGACTCAGGGGAGTGAGGCACACAGACTCAGGGGAGTGATGCACACAGACTCAGGGGAGTGAGGCACACAGACTCAGGGGAGTGATGCACACAGACTCAGGGGAGTGAGGCACACAGACTCAGGGGAGTGATGCACACAGATTCAGGGGAGTGATGCACACAGATTCAGGGAGTGATGGCGGTGATGCACACACACTCAGGGGAGTGATGCACACAGACTCAGGGAGTGATGGTGGTAATGCACACACACTCAGGGAGTGATGGTGGTAATGCACACAGACTCAGGGAGTGATGCACACAGACTCAGGGAGTGATGGTGGTAATGCACACACACTCAGGGAGTGATGGTGGTAATGCACACACACTCAGGGAGTGATGGTGGTAATGCACAAAGACTGCAGTGAAGCAGTTTTAAAACAATAAGCAGAAAGTAAAAGGGAGAGTGAAACTGATTCTGAGGTTAAAAAAAAAAAACCACTCAGCACAACAGCCTGTTTCCTCTAGATAAGGCAGAAACATCGTTGGTATTCTCTGCAGTAGTGGGCATTTCCATATCAGCTGTGCAGATTTGAGCTGAATCCCTTTAGACACACAACATTCTGCCTCCCCCTACCCTAGCCCCCACCCCCCACCCAACACACACACACACAACACAAATACACACACACAGACACACACACACACGCGTCTGCACACACGCACACACACGCCTCCTCGAAGGCGAGTGGGTACATGATTTTGAGCATCAAACGCCCGTGCTCAGGTTTCAGAGATGACTGGAGCTCTAAAATTACCCAGAGCAACTGCACAACCTGCTCTGCACATCCCCCCCTCTGCTGCAGCCTGAAAGACCATCACTAGTTTACCTCAAAGCCACTAAAACCCCAATGGGAAACTGACATATTAGCAAACTTCAGTTAGCACTGTGCACTGAGCAGCTCTTCCCCTCATTAAAATCGAACACCGTAGTTTTGCTGCGCGTTACCACATCCTTGTGCATTTCGCATTACACTATTAGATCTTGTTAATGTACACCAAGCCAACTAGTGGGAAAGTAACAAATCGTTGGTCACACCAAATTACCTGTCTAGTATATTTCCAGATTGCCATAAAACATCTACCAAAACAGACCCAGTGGGCTCTCCTCCTAGGTATGTGTGAGAGAATAACAAACAGTGAACAGATTAAGCCATTTTATAATTAATTCCCAGGTTATCCATTCAATTTTGAACAAAGACAACATAATTACTACAAAAGATCTATAGCCGTTTGTCAGTTCTACTCAAACAACATTAATTTGGCATTATGGACAAGATAGAGCCGTACAAAAATTACATCCAACAATCATATCTTACACCCCTTCCTTATCATCCATCTAAACATTTGTCTCTGCTGTGTGGTGTGGTTATATTTGCCTCACAAAGAGGTAAAGAGGCCCGAACGGGGGCCCCCCATCCCCAAAACATAATTATAGTCACCCCACCCCACCCCACCACCGATTCAAATCAGTCTGCTTTGCCATTCCCAGTGAGTCCTGTCCTCTTCACTTCAAAAGCAGACCAATCACGCTGACCGGCTCGGCGTTTGAGGATTACGGGGGCGTTTTAACTGCACACCTGTGATTTCTGGTCTGGCTGATCTACTGAGAGAGAGAGAGAGAGAGAGAGAGAGAGAGCCAGACGGAGCCGGAAGGACGAGCAAGCCGTCAGACGGCGGCGTAATCCGGGGGGGGGGGGGCCTCAGTCGTTCCTGAAAGCCAGCCGCGGCTATAGGTGACACGCGCACACTGTCAGGGGGGGCCTCTCGGAAGGCAGCCGTCCACAGGCACAAGCCCACTACCCCGGGCAAATTGGTAAATGCTAAATGGATGGTAAAATGGACTGCATTTATATAGCGCTTTTATCCAAAGCACTTTACAATTGATGCCTCGCGTTCACTAGAGCAATTAGGGGGTTAGGTCTTGCTCAGGGACACTTCGACACGCCCCAGGGTGGGGGATCGAACTGGCAACCCTCTGACTGCCAGACAAGCGCTCTTACCTCCTAGGCTGTGTCGCCCTGGGAATTAATTATAAAATGGCTTAATCTGTTCAGTGTGTGTTATTCTCTCTCAGAAGGAGAGCCCACTGGGTCTGTTTTGGTAGATGTTTTATGGCCATCTGGAAATATACTAGACTGGTAATTTGGTGTGACCAACAAATTGACTGTTACTCGCAGCACAAGAGGAGGCTCTTATGCTCAAAATACACAAAAATATACCCGCAGAGCTGCAGCCACGACACTCAGACACCAGCCCCTTCGGTCTGGATGAGCCCGCCGCTCACAGGTCAGTGTCAGCTGCAATAATGTGGCCACTCTTTGCTCCAACTGGATCATTAACAGACATTTTCAAAGATATGGAGAACTTCTGTGACATGCAAGGGGGAGGGGCTGTGATGAACACAGCAACTGACAGGTTTAGCCAAATGTTCACACAGACCATTTCAGACCACGCGTAGTGAAGGCACTGTACAGCAAATAACATGATTTTTACGCCGCTACGGTCAGAGTACACAGCAAACGCACACACGCCTCTCAGGTTCTCCGACGTTGCTTTTCCTCGGCTTTTAGACCAGAGCTTAAGGACCGCCTCCACCAACGGCCAGGAGTTCCAACATGTCAGATCCCCCTCGCTTCCCCGCAGAAAATAATCCGTGATGCGCGGCGGCCGCCGTGGCCCAGCATGCTTTGCTGCCGCATTCTTTCCCTGGCTTCTGCCGGCCGGGTTGCGGCATGTCTGAGACGAGCAGGACCGCACTGAGCATGCTCAAACGCAGAGGCGGAGAGAGAGAGAAAGAGAGGGAGGGGATAGTGGAGTTGATAAACTCTTTTTAACTGTGAATAAAATAGAAAAATAAAAATAACATACAACATATAAAAGAGAGAGGGAAGACACAGACCTATCTCATGGTGAGACAGAGAGAAAAATGTTCCTGTCAACTTTGCAGGGAACATCAGAGAGAATCTGGAGGCCACAGGATTAGATGGGTGTTGCTCATTGGGTTTGTAAAATGAGTTCTTGAATGACAGAACAGCATGTTGCTTGCAGGACAGCAGACGTCCTCATTCAGCGTTACAAAGAAATAACTGCAGCAAAACAGCCAAAAAGCAATAACCACTGTACAATACTGAACACAGAGATGGACTCATTGAACAATTAGGCAATTCTTAATGACAGACCAAGTTCAACAGCTTAAGCTGTAGCAGCTTAGTACCTGCTGCTCTCAGGATCGTCAACAAAATGGCAGGAGAAGGTTGACAAACAAGTCCAGCTCCTCAAACCCAGCTGCTTATTGATTGATTGCAGTTTGTTTGCCTTTCAAATGTGCCAAGCGAAGAGCTCGCTAATCACAGTCCTCGTACCATCTCGTTCATATATCACCTTTGTAGAAATCATTCTGATATTATGGGGCGGTCTTGCAGTAAAAATGATAGCTATGAATTGTTCAATAGAGGTGTTAATCATTACATTACATTACATTCATTTGGCAGACGCTTTTATCCAAAGCGACGTACAAAAAAAGTGCATTTCATGGTCGTAGACAACTGCTAAACACGAGTTCAGTAAGGTACACGGGTTCAGTAAGGTAATTCAGTAATCCAGCATAAAACCCAACCGCTTCATTGCTGGAGCACCGAACCAAGCTCAAAGGCCCAATTCCAGACTCTTCTGATCACTGCCAGCTCAAAGAGAAAGGGGACCAGGTACGAAATGGAGCGCTACACTGACTTCCTAATCATAATTTTTATTCCAAAAATTGTTCCAAAGATTGTAAAAGATAATCATTAGCGTCCCTGGCACTGACAGAAACAGTGTGAGGAAAGACTGAGGCTAGCACGGCACATTCTGTTACTGTAGCACGATGAGAGAAAGTCGTTCTCTTTTCAAACACAGCGACAATAGTGCGGGAATCACCATGGCAACGGCAATGAAATAAAGCAAGGACGGGTGACATCACTGGAGAAGGCTGGCGGTCCCACCCCCTTATCAGTCTCCCAGTAGTCAAGCAAGTGTGTCCTGAGGGCACGTTTTACTCAGCTGAAATAACCCAGCTGCATGTCCCTCAAGGGCTGAGCTCTCAGCAACACAAATAAAATTATCAAAATGATCTAATTATCAAAAATAGAGCTTAAGATTTCAAGGGGCACTGCACAAAACATGACTGTCTGCTGTCAAATGCAAACACTATACATTCTTTTATGTTTTTAGCCAGGTGTGGCAAGAGATCGGTGTCCCTGTCCACTGTCTGTATGGATCAGAGATTAGCTTTCTACAATACTTTAAAACTGGTGTGTAGACTGTGCTGTTGGGAAAGACATGTAAATTCACTAAACTATTTACATGCGCAGAATATAGACTGTACGCAGTCTGACATGTCATTCTAACACAACATGTGATGCCAGGGACCGTGGACGTGAATAGATTCCGGTATGATGAGAACATATTGCGATTTCGCCATCATGCAACACCTAGCTGAATTTCTCAATGGGGGAATTACATGGGAACCGCAACACTACACACATTGGGGCAGGCAGAAATACAACAGTGACCGTGAATCAAAGCCTGATGAATGCAGTATTGAAAACCAGCAATAAGTGCAAAATCTCCACATGTAGCCTGTGCATTGTTATTGCTATAGACATGCACTCTCTCAGCAAATCTGCACACTACATATATCACGGCATACATCTGCCCAAGTGTTATAAATACAATGTTTGTGCAATATTCAGGAAATAAACTCAGCACTGAGGGGCCAAACATTCAGTGGAAAGGAAGTAATACAATGAAATCCCTGACGAGTTCACTGCATTATATTTAAGACCAAAAAAAAAAACGAGTAGCCTATATGCCTTATAGGCCTAAATCTCTTTGGACATGCTGAATATATTTTTTTATATTATATAAGAGAGCTCTCATTAGACGTATAAATTTAATAGCTAATATTTAAGACAGCTCTCTCATGTAGGTTCCCGTAGAAAGTTATTTAAAGAAACAAAATCGGTAAAACCCAATAGCAAGTTACACGTGCTTTGAAATCCATTTCAAATATAAAATGGCATGCAGAGTTCTACTTCGAACAAAGCTCCACAGCCAAATCCACTCAAAACACTATGAATGCGAACGACAGTTCATGTTGTAACATGCGGAAACATCGCAAGTTCAACATGTGGCGAAGGACAATAACAACCAGGTTAAACACCAAGGATAACTAATAACATAACTAATAGCATAACAAACTACGTCCTGCGCGGTTTTAAAAAAAATGGTTACATGCGTTAATAAATTAAAATTTGCAAGTGTAGCACGCGTATGATGTCAAGTTTTGCGCCTAGTTCCTGTAACTAATTTGCAAACTAACTGCAAAATTCGACTAGGAAAGGAACCCAAGGATGTCGACAGCACAACGTAGACCATGAACTCGCGCACGTCCCTGTGCTACACTAGCTGGTGCTTAGAGAGTTGTGAATTACAATAAAGAATGCCTTTAACACTCCTACAGGGCATCAAGGGAAAGTATTCAAGCCCTTACCTTCAGAAAACAAAACGGAGGGGCCAGGAATCTGTAAATCGCATAGCCTGCAGATATTTAAAGCTACCTATTTACATTTTCTGCTGGACAGAAATAGGAAGGAAATGAATATGATGAGTCCGTTTCATATACATTTGGCCAAACGCGGTCCGAACACGGCTATCTAAACATCGCTGCCAGTCGCTCAAGCTCGTGCTAGCGGGCGTCTCCGCCTACGCACCGTGGTGTGGACACATCCTCTTTTCGCTCGGCTCACTTTCCTGTCACTTTCAAATCAATGTTTTGAAAAACGTATTTGTGAGGTACATTTAATATTCTACATTGCTTCCATTTACGGAGTTCTTTTGAAAGTTATTGAACCGACAGTATACTATTACACTTATTCAATGTGAATTAAAAAATGATCGCATTCTTCTGCTGTCTGTATGCTGTCGATTAATAACCGTTTCGACTCCTGGTGTCCACAATAGCCTTGAGTGCTTTGGAATTATAGTTATTTAATAACAGAAAACAGATCCACATCAAAAACCAATCACAGATACACACTGGAGGTCAACTGTACAGTAAGCCACACCTTACATCATCGTTACTGAGGCAGGTGTTTCACAGGACTTACAAGCTGCAGTGTGCTACAGTAATGTGCTGTCCAGAAACGATACTGGAAATGTTACAAGTAATGAAATTAGAGTACAGTCATGCTCGGGACATTCCAAAATTATTCAATTTCGGTCACACGCATACAGAAGAGCTCCTTTGCAAATGACGGTTGAGAGAATTCCAGGTAGCTCTTGTTGGGTGCCGCACAGTAAAAGCCAAACCCGAATGCACTGGCCAGAACAATTTCACAGAACTGCGTTGGCTGGCTTCTCTCCCTCAGTTCTGCACTAGCACTTAGGGGCAAGGGCACATGCCAAGACTGAAGAGTTTGCACATCACTATCAGGCTACTAACTGTATGTAAGATCAAGGGCTTAATCCCATAGGAGCAGGGCAAACCGAGGTACAGTTTCAGCACAGAAAGGCTGAAACACACCGCTAATCTTCCCTGTCAGTGAAAGTAAAGCGGCTCAGACTCCATGGGGATGCTGCACCATCTCAAACCCAATGAACAAGATATGCTACGGTCAGAACATTATGATGCACTCAGACAGCATCAACAGGGGAGGTCAAATCAGCAGCCAAAACAGGGAGCTGTGTGTGTTTGTGTGTACAGTATGTGTGCATGTGTCTCTGTGTTTGTGTGTTTCGTGTGTGTGTGTGTGTGTGTGTTGGAGTGGGAAAGCAGTACATATGCCTGTGTGTGTGTGTGCATATATGGGGGGGGAGAGAGAGAGTGTGTGTGTGTGTGTGTGTGTGTGTATGTATGCATATGTGAGGGAGAGATGTGTATGAGGGAGAGAGTGTGTGTGTGTGCATATATGAGGGAGAGAGAGAGAGTGTGTGCGCGATTGTGTGCGCGTATATGAGGGAGAGATGTGCATATATGAGGGAGAGAGTGTGTGTGTGTGTGTGTGTGCACATGTGAGGGAGAGATGTGTATATGAGGGAGAGAGAGAGTGTGTGTGTGTGTGTGTTTGTAGGGGCGAGGACAGAATGAATGAATGCATGTGCATGCTCTGCATCATTTTTCTTACTCGTACGCACTCAAACACCCGTTCTGCTGAGGTAATTTCCTGTTCCTGACATTCTGTGCGCTGATTTGTCCCGGTATAATCTGACTTGAAATCAATATCACAGCCATGGGGGATAGAACCTTCTGGAAAATGATGTGCGACTCTTCTACAGTAAATAACGAAGAATCACATAATCCCTACTTCTCATCGCTCTGATCCTCAGCACACAGAACGCCAAATTGACCCTCGAAAAATGTATTAACAGCAAATGACAAAGATTTAGGCCCCACTTTAAGCTTTTAATTACCACTACAGCACGGTACTGAAACACGATAATGAGCTCCACGTTCAAATAAATCTCAGTGCTGATTTCTCCAAGACCAGAGGATCAAATTGGCTTAAAATTTGAATGTCTACTATAGGCTGAATACATTAATGTTTGCTTGAAATCTGTTAGGCTTTTAAAATATAGAAAAAAATAAATAATGATCCTTGCAACAAGCCAACAAACTCATAAAGGGATACTTGATTTTCTGGGGGGACTTTCATATTATTATAGGGTACATTTCCAATTGGCAAAATACTTTGTTTGATGAAGGGTATTTTAGACATTTACAGAGGTTTCAGGCTATACCATGGCTGGTATAGGAGAATTGGGGGGGGTTGGCATTTAAAGTGATAAAATACTCTTGAGGTAAATCAAAATTACCTATGAAAGTGCACCACCCCTTTAATGCTTGTGGTGCATTAAAGGGGCAGTACACTGTACACACACACACACACACACACATTAAAGGGGCAGTACACTGTACACACACACACACACACACATTAAAGGGGCAGTACACTGTACACACACACACACACATTAAAGGGGCAGTACACTGTATACACACACACACACATTAAAGGGGCAGTACACTGTATACACACACACACACACATTAAAGGGGCAGTACACCACACACACACACACACACACAGTATATTTCGAAAAAGCCTTTTCCAAGGACACAAACATATTTTTAAAAAACTTTTTCATTCATTCATTCATTCATACAAGTGAATGCAGAAGCTGAATTGTGCATTTTATAAATGTTTGTATAATCTGAAACCCAGCCCACTGTACTGCTGAGTGATAAGCATATTCGGAAATGAAGTCACATACCGTAAGTTTGCCATTTTAGTAAGTAGGGCGTGTTAGATAATATTGTTATGATAAAGGCTGAGAACGTCGTGGAGTTTCTCAGCTGTTTCAGCTTCATTAGCTCTTTTGGGCCCTTGAACATGGTTTCTTTTTTGGAAAACATAATAAATGAAATCAAGCAAACGATCACATCAACCCAGTTCTGAGCCTTCCTCCAGATCATTTAGAAATTCACTAAGGTTATGCTCTTCTAAAAAAAAACAAGGGCCACAATCCTGTTGAACTCTTTGAATTAACTTTACCTGCATTTCAGTAACCTTGCACAAAGCTGCCAAGTTCAGATATTGACTGGAATGCGTTTACACTGAAAAAACTCTTATAACAAGATGTCTGCAGTATGCAAACAATCACGCAACTGTAAAATAATCCAACCGTTAAATGAAACACCCCTGAACATTAAAATTAAGCGAAGGATCGATTACACAAAAAACAACAGGCTACAGCCAACCCACACAAATATCAATATCAATCCGAGGAGCCATAAACATCTCATTCTCGCAGACAACAGAGCCAATGTCAATTAGCAGAGCACACAAAATAATGAAATGCTTGGTCAAAGACTGATTGTCAAAGGTAATGTCCATTACTTCTATGTTCCAATCACAGCGAGCCCCCCCCCCCCCCGAGCACCCCCCCCCCCCGTAAACGAATCACCCGCGATTTAAAGAGAACACAATGTATATAAGGCTGCATTGTACTACAGCCAGACAACCATACCCAGAAAAGGGTGTACGGTCATAACACACTGCTTTGAAGGATTCATACCAGCGCATCTCTTTGCCACGGTTTGCGTTTACGCTGAAAAAATTTGCACTTGTGTTTCTTGGCATACTACCGTGATATATTTTCCGTGTCAAAAAATAAATTCCATATGATTTTCTTGAAGCTTATTTTTGCAGGTTGTCTCCTGAACTGGATGTCTCTTCGAGTGTGTAGGTGTTCGTGGTGGAGATGTGAAGCCAGGGAGAATCTTTTTTTTTTTTTTTTTAAACGCACAGGAATGAATGAGGAAGATTTTTTTTTAAGACAGATATGGAGGAGAGTCAGAAACACAGACAGAAAATGAAAATGCTAATGTTTGGAGGACGCCTACCAGTCACAACTGAATCAGAATACATTCCAACACGCTGAAACCGAAAGAACAATAGCATACCCCCACATAGCGTAAACATATTGTTGTTGTTGTTGTTGTTATTATTGCAAGTGCTGACACACAAAGCTCAATTCTCCAGCAAGTTAAATGCAGTCAGCTCCATTGTCTGAATATGTACTGTACACATTGCACTACTCCAACTTGCTGAGCAGTTACAGCTACAGTGTGGAAAAAAAACCTACTGCTATAGAGCTCTTGGTGTTTCACTCTCACTGTGGGGACCCATCAGAGAGCAGACACCTACAGCCGCATTAAGAGCAGAGCAGCCTGTACCGTGCACATTGCACACTTTATGAACGTTAAAAAAAAAGTGACTTCGGTTTCTTTAATACCAAATGCTTCACAGAGTCAAATGCTTTTCATGGTCATTGCTGAAAAGTATTAAGACAAACACGGCAGTGCCATTTTACAGACACAAAAAGAAACAAGTCAGCACTTGAAACTATGAAGTACACAAGTATACTGTGTATATACAGTACTGAGTAGAGGAAGGAAGCTGTTAGCTGGCTAGCATATCACACAGCAAGTACTTGGCAGATGGACTTTGCAATGACTACTTCTCCATCTAAACAAACGGCTATTTCATACTGCTTTCAGTTCTTGTTACGTCCTCCAAATCCTCCTTGGAAACCCCCTGCCTCATTCAATTTATCTATCTATGGATCTATCTTTTTTTTTGAAGCTTTTGAGTTGATGAATTCAGATGGTGTTCAGCATCACTGAATGGCCAAACATGTGGTATTATTTTAAACATAAAGACAAACCAACGTAAGAGATATAAATCTCGTGAATAGTATAACCTACACCTTATATCCCAATAGACACGTTGTACAGTATTGGCGATGGCAGCCTAGTCCAACATGATAATTCCGCACTAATTTCAAATAGAAACTAAAATCAGTAAGCTTGAAGGCTTTGGCGCTGAATCACCGTGTGTATATTTGCATATAATAGACAATAAAACCGACAGTGTATGAATCTGATATTTTCAGTAGCCTGCCCATGGCAAATTCGACCTTTATCCTTCACTCATTTCACGCGCTTATATTACACCATCCGATGACCGATTTAAATGTTAAACTAGCGTATTCTGTTGACAAACTTAAAGCTAATAAGCTACAGTGCCGGCGACAGACGACGCTACACCAACGGGGGGTATTTAAAGCAATGAATAAACTATCTGTATAAACAAAAAAGAGGAAATGCCATGTTTTGTATGAAAAACAGACGTGCCTTGACAAAGAGGAAGTATGCGCTCAATGCCCCCACGCGCGCTATGAGGTCGACCTCACAATCCCAACAATGTACAGGCAACCAGCCTGAAATGGTGTTTAATAGCAAATTGCCAACAAAAACTAACTAAACCAACAGTGCTCAGTTCATTGAAGAAATTAGAGGCTCGCTGAATAGTGCAATGAACTTAAAATCAGAAATTCAAGAGAAAATATATAAATTTGGAAATGTTACAGGTGTTCTCTAACACGCTTAGTCTTCAAGTTTAGAATGAATCTGTTGCTTGATTTCATGGATAGGTTTTATGATAGTTTGGTAACGTATGCACTGTTATTACGAAATCATACATTGAGGACACATTGGGGAAATAGCTGCCGCTTACATTTTCAAAAAAGGACAGTACAAACATACCAACATTGTATGAATGTGAAATTTCCATAATAAGCAAATTAGGCAGAGGAAATAGGGAGCGGGAGATGATTGTTAGGTACATACCTTAAAAGATCGAGAGACGCTGCAGGTTGTGAAATGAACGCACGGTAGCCACTGTCATGAAAGATGAAAGATGCGTTAGCTTCTTTTCACACAGCTGTCGGTAATTTCCGGGTTAGGCACTATAGCGTCACGTTTGCTGCACAGGTTCTGACACAGCACGTCGAGAAAGGCAGGCTTTAACTATAAAAGGAATAGATTTCATACGCGGCGAATTGAGGAAGGAGTGTACACTCTGATGTCCCGGAGGCGCCGGTTTTAACAACGCGATGTAAATGAGCGCAACAACTGACAAAGAAATGCACTCTGCTAGCTCGCACAAGCACACGCACAGTTTATCAATACCATTGAGTTTTTAAGTATGCTATTTGCGCTAATGTGTCAGATGTACAATAATTCACTTCAGTGCTTCGTGACTATGCACGAAACTGATCAAAAATAAGGTCAGTAATATGTTTATCACGTTAAAAGTCTGCAACACAGAGAACCCATACACACCGTAACTTCATGCGCACCCCGTCATAGCGTTGGAGAAGGCTGGGGGTTAACGCAACTGGAAGTTTTCGGTCTCATACATTTTTCAAGTTTGTACCTTAATATTTTTATCTTACATTCATAGCATTAATGTAAGCACTCAAGTATCTGTGAAAGTATAATATTTATATCGGCATAATCCAACCTTCTGTCGTCGGATAATGTGTTGACGAGAACTGTGGTTGTTGGCCGATATGGTGATTGGAGCGTCAATTCAAAAAAAAAAAAAAAAAAAAATCTAGCCACTGTTTTCAAACACCCTCGCATTTGACATAACACCTCTACTGTGGCAACGTGTGTGAAGCAAGAGAAAGAGGTGACAACCAGCCAGTCCCAGAGCACAATTAGTGCAGGCATCCCCTGCTGGCTAAAGGCGAGAAATTATAACAACTACTATATTAGAAAAGAAAAAAAGAAAGAAAACTGAATTCAAGCCACTGGCACTTTATGGAGCAGGCAGGGATATATCCTCCTGACCAGTGACAGGGAGAGATACAGCTGTACTGTCCTCACTTTAACACCCCGTGTTCTGTATTCATGGTGTCGTGTCTTATGCTAACTCTGGAGTATCTTGGTTTGGGGTACAGGGTGAGACTGTGCATGGGGGGTTGAGACCATGGTGCTGCAGGCTGGAATAAGGGGGGCTTATAATTTTTCCACTATCCCAAACAATGCACACTGAGGAGCTGGGGGATAACCGTTTCAGCTGAACAAATCATTGATAATGGTTCTGGTTCCTTCCGGGGTTTCTTCCCATCTGCTACAGGGAGTTTTTCCCTTGTCGCTGTTGCTTTTGGCTGGCTCCTTGTGGAGGTTTAGATCAGGGCTGTCCGAAGCGTACCGTGACAATTGTCTGTGAAACGCGCTGTATGAATACATTTTGATTTTATCACGTATAATGTGGCTTTCAAGATGCAGTCCTGAGAGGCGCGATGCCCAACTCACCATCTTCCAGCATTATGTCTCTCCATGCTGCATCCTACCGGCCAGCTTCCACGTGCAGACCGTTCCCTGTGGCCTGGAGGCAGGGGCTGGCTGCTGGACGTCCTGCAGCCCTTTACTGGTGTGCTGGTCTCGCGCTGCTTCACCAAACCCTGGCTGAGCGCTCCACAGACACCATGCACACGGCACACAGGAGAAACCGCTCCACAAATCCTGCCTGATGGGCTGTAGAACTGATACTCAGCACACCACCATGCACCACGACCACAGCGGCATCAGTGTAGTACCTCAGTGTAGTTCCTCCTGCCTGTCTCCTGCTGTGTGTTCTTCAAGGGAGTTAACATGCAAATTATTTTAAAAAAAGGGAGAATAAAATGTTTATACCACTCTCTCCCCTCTCTCATACTGGACCGGTTTACTCAGATTGAGGTGCTTCCGTAAGCCATTCGTATTACAATAAGGCTATGATTAAAATTCATGTGAACGCAGCAAGAGAGTTTCACTCGCTGTGGGACTGTAGAGGATTTCACCCAGCAGTGTTCATACTACAAACAGCTACTTTGGCTTCTTGCTGAAGGTGACCTTGAACATGCACGAGCACCACCCTGGATGAACTCGGGCTTCTGTCCACTAAGCAGTCCTGTAATTTAGTGACTTTGAAATGGGATTCTTCGCTTTAAAGCTCCCCTCTCCTCTCTCTGCAGACAAGGCCAATCTATTTAACGGTTGCTGCAGGGCACGCAGTGCCTTCAGAACTTTCACCCTTTATCGATCACCTCTCATCGAGCTGATGTTGGCGGGTGAATAACTTTCATAAATGAGAAATATGAGTAATGTTTTTTTCACATGAATGCGTTGAATTGCATTTATGAACGAGATAAATCATTAAAAATAGAGACAGGACAAAATGTGAACAGTTAAAGACGGTGAATCAGACCTGGGTTAAAATACGTATTTGTTTTGGATTCAAATACTTTTTTCTATGCTTTACTGATCTTGTCTGCTGTATTGGAACCAATTAAATACTCTCAAAAAGTACAAACCCCGCCTTCTGAGTCATATTGGCAGGCTCAGTTACACCAGGCAAGATCAACAGAGCACAGAAAAGTATTTGAATCCGAAACAAACACGTATTTTCACCACTCAGTGACAGCCTTACCAAAAGTGCCTGGAGTGCTTGGATGTGAATGTGGGGTAGTGATGGCCATCTGTGCCGCCAGCAGAACTTGCCAAAAAAAGAATTCTGTGCCACTTATTTTTATTTTTACAACAAAAAACCTTTATTAATGGATCGAATGGAATGGTGGGAGGCGCAATTCCTTCCCGGGTGTTCTATTCAAACAGCGGAGCTAAGACAGGGACTCCGGAGTCCAAGGTCCAGGGCGGGTCATTAAAATATGCAGGTTCACATCTACTCCAGTTGTCACAATTAAACATGTAAAAAATCAAAATGGAACAGTGCCACACTTCGACAGAGCTGTGTATTCTCATAGGGAAGTCTACAAACGGGTGAACAAAGTCAGATTGTCCCATTCCCTCACCCCCCCTTCCCCTGCCCACCCCCCAACTCCGATAAAATTCCAGAAGAAATAAATATTCACTAAACTAGCATTTCACTCTTCGTCACCCCAAACCACACCCCACCCCTTCCCCCCCCCCGACATGAACGATTCATGTAGGCCAAGCTTACACCATCACAACACTGTAATAACTCGCCAAGTACTGAGCTGTATGGTTTCTTCCTTAAGCAAGGAATGAACAATGTGACCTTTTTTTTAGCGAGCTCCTGTTTTCAGGTCAGACAGTTACTTTTCTGCTGGACAAATCATATCCTACATACTTTTTTTAAATTACTGTATGTTTAATACCCCGATTTACAACCTGAAATACACAATACTCCATTATGACAATTTGCCAATTATATATATGTGTGTCAATTTGTCATATATGGGGGAGTGTATCATAGGCCATTTAACATTACGTATAATACAGTAAGCATTCATATAGTAATACATTATCTCTTGTTAATACATCAATGACTTTAATATCTAATGTAATTCCAACTCTCCAACCAGCCCTGTGAAATTAAAACACAACTACTGAAGTGTGGTCGAGGATCTGCTTTTCGTTAATACCTTTAGGCTTTTGCTTTTGCCTCTCAGAGGGAAAAAATAATAATAATAATAAAATGAAGGAGGAACAGTCCGGAACGTCGGGAAATGTCCGGACGGCGGTTTGAGAAGACGACTGTCCCCGAGGCTGGTGTGTGGAGGGTGAGCCCCGTGAAGCCGTCCCTGCTGCCGAGCGTCCGGGTGAGAGGCCGCTCCCGCCGTGTGGTCATCGCTTCGCTCGCGAGTCTGTGTCAGAGGTCGCGGGGGCAAACGAGCCGCCTCCCCGTGTTCATCCACCCCGCTGGGGAGCAGGCAACTCGTGGGCCGTACCAACATGGTAGCTTTCAGGAGCAGGGGTGGGGAGAGTGCACCTTACAGGGGGCTGTACCAAGATGGTAGCTTCCAGTGGTGGGGGGGGGGGGGTACCAAGATGGTAGCTTCCAGTGGTGGGCAGAGGCTTGCATCTTGGGATGGGCAGTACCAAAATGGTAGCTTCCAGTAGTGGTGGTGGTGGTGCGGGGGGGGGGGGAGGGGGGGGGTGCACCTAAAAGGGGGCTGTACCAAGACGGTACCTTCCATTGGTTGTGGGGGGGATGCACCTTGGGGGAGTTGGAGAACCAAGATGGCAGCTTTCCAGGGCCTGTTAACACATTTTAACCTGCGACCACACACACGTGCAAACTGAACTAGGGGCTGTCACAGCCCCACTGTTGCCGGGCTTAAATGGAGGAGGCGGCAACACAACAAGCAGCATGTCGTATCGGACTTCGGGTGCAGACCGAGAGGAACGGCGTGGCAGACAGGCTCGGACAGTCTTCTTCAGCGTGGAATGATGTAGTGGTCTTTGAGTCCGGTTGTAACACATAGGTGAAGCCCCGCCCCCAGACCATTGCTGATGCTTGACGGACAGCTGTAGGACTACGCTGCGGTTCCGTTGCCACGACAGCCGCCGCTGAGAATGTGAGCTTAACTTCACAATTTTTTTTTTTTTTTTTAATACTAAACAAGCAATTAAGGATCGACTTAATGAATATATATTTCGTCCTTCAACGTGCCACTGTAGGAAGATTTAAGATATTTAAAAAAACAAAAAAACAAAAAAAAAAAACATTTACTTTGCTTCCCAGTCAAGTGCTCCCTTTACAGAGAGAATGTAGGACCGATACATTAATCTGCTCCTAACGTAATTGCCTTCGCCAGAGCTTCCGAGGTTTCCAGGACAACAAAGAGATGATTTTGACGGTAAACAGTCGAGCTAACATGGATACAATTGGAATAAGACCGCCTCTCTTAGCAGGCAGGGAATCATGTGTGCGCACATGTATATGTACATAAATACATACATGAACATATGTATGTCTGTACACACATATGTGAGCATATATATATATATATACACACTAACAAGTTTATACATACATAAATATATGTATACACATACATACGGTAACAGCATCGACGGAGATGTATAGTAAGTGCTAGATTCCAAGGATGGCTACAGCAAACCCAGTAAGGCTTACCGGGCTCCAAGGCTATGATAATACTGGTAAAAGACGGGGTAACGCGGTTTATATACAGTACGCATGTACTTCGCCATCTTCGGCGAGGTAAGCCGGGGCAAGCTTCTTCTTAGTTACCGTTTTTTTCGTTTTTCTGGTTTGCGACAGCGGCTATGTACAGGGGTGGCGCCCTCAGTCTCGTGCGAGGCCGAAGTGGGGCGGAGCTTGTGCTAGAGGGAGGGGCCTCACACCTGCCCGGCCCCCGGGGTCATTCGGACAGAATGTGCACGAAAGACATGGGGAAGACCCCCTTCCTCTCCGGCTGCCCTTCGATGTGCCCGATCTAAAGTGGAGAAAACAGACGGAGACGAGTTGCAGAAATTCGTCGAGCTCCCATGTTTATCCGAGGCATGTCTTGAACCCCCAATTTCACACACTGAGGAATTTCAATAAGGGGCTTAGTAGGGGGCCTGTGACAGCCTCATAGGAAGCATCACAGCTATCTGAGCAAAATAAACTAGGGCAGGGGTGTCCAAACCTATCTGAAAAAGGGTTGATATGGGTGAAGATTTTTTTAGCCCAACACCATAACCCTTGATTCAACTAATCAACCAATCATGGTCTTCAATTAGTATCATGATAAGTAAAATCAAATGTCTTAGTCTTCGTGCTGGGCTAAAACAAAAATCTGTACCCACACTGTCCTTTTTCAGATAAGCCTGGAAATGCCTGAACTAGAGTCTGAAGAGACTAGTCAAGGAGACGGGTTGCCGTGGAGCCACACTCACCCACCACTCCTGGTCCTCCTCTCCAGTCACGATGATGACCTCGCCCTCCACAAAGGTGAGCTCGTCGTCGTTGTCCGCCTGACAGTCATAGATGGTCTTCACCCGCCTGGCTTTGGTCTTTCCCTGGAACGCGAGTCATACAGGTAATTCACAGAGTCATGTAACTTTAGTCTGCAACTCCAAAACCATGAATTATTCTTGCGAGGTTCCCAATCGAAGAGCAAGGGGTCGATAGTGAATGAGCTGCTACAATCCTGCACCCGGGAACCCTCCCTTCCCTGGGTGATAATAGCGGGAACTGTGCACCACCCTGCATAGCTGCTGGCAGTAGTCGGCATGGAAATGGTCCGGATTCTCAGACCAAACCGTGGGGGCCATCCATGCACCAGAACAGTGCCTTAACAGGATGAACCACTCAGCAGCCCCACTCATGGACTGCTTTTAAATGGATAAGGAAATAATGAATTCTGCAGACTGTACAGCTTGAGGCAGGGCTGCCCAACCCTGTTCCTAGATTTCTATTGTCCCGTAGGTTTTTGCTCCAACCCTAACAAAGAACACCTCATTCTACAGCTTGAGATCTCACAGAGCTGCTAATCAGTAGAATCAGGTGTGCCAAATTAGGGTTGGAGTGAAAACCTACAGGACCGTAGATCTCCAGGAGCAGAGTCGGGCAGCCCTGGTTTTAGGTGAGCCTGGCAACTCACCGTGTTAATCTTCCTCGGCAGCGGGACGGGCATCTCGCCGGCACTCGCAGGGGAGCCGTCGGCGTCGTCGCTCAGCTGTTTGGGAGAAAGCTCCCCCTGCTGGCCGGAGGCCGGCTCCTCGGGCAGCGGCTGCGGCTTGGGCGCCACTTCGTCGGGGGGCGGCTTCGGGACGGGGTCGGCGGCGGCGCCCGTCCCGGCGGCGGCGGCGGGCTTCGCGGGGACGTCGGAGAGCTGCGGCTTGGGCGGGAGGTCCTTGAGCTGGGGCTTTGGGGGCAGGTCGCCCAGCTGAGGTTTGGGGGGTAGGTCAGACAGCTGGGGCTTTGGGGGCAGGTCGGAGACTTGAGGTTTGGGGGGAAGGTCGCTTATTTGGGGCTTCTCCGCCAGGGGGGCTTTTTGGGGTGTCTCCGCCGTCTGCGGAGGCTTCTGGAAGGGTTCAGGGGGCTGGCTCGGCTTGTCCACTGACGGAAGATGGATGGTGTCGATTTTCCGCAATGCCACTGAAAGAAAGAGATCCAATCAAAACGTCTGCTATCCATCTTCCTCTTCATTCTCCTAAAATAGCTTTGTAACACACAAGCAAATTTGTATAATGTGGCTCATTTTCTTAAGAATTGTATTTTTCAAATGAATGTTGTGAATTAATGCACCTATGCAATTGAACCTATTTGAGTTAAGTACTCATTGTTTTTTGTGATTATTACTTTATTATTATTTCTAATGCTTAAAGCTGAAGCGTATTTTGTTCAGCATCATATGAAGGGGCTCAATTTGAAGCAAAAGGAGATGGTGTACCTTTCTGAGGTAGTTTGGGAAGAACCCTTGGACCAAGTGTAGATTTTGTGTTACTGGAAGTAGCACTGCAAAAGTTACAAGGGAGAAATCCATTAAGTGCCCTTGTCAACGTAAACCAAAGCAAACAGAAATTTGAAAATATTCCTTTTCTGCCTTTTTTTGGATGCCTTTTATACCTTTGCTGCTGCGGAATGCCCTCAAACTTGCTCGCAGGGGACGTCCTGTTTGTGGGAGGGGGAGTGGAGTCGTTCCCTGTAAGTGTCACAGCAACAGGAGCTGAAGACTGTCTGTTCTCCAGCTGTAAAACTCACAGCATCAAAAGACAACAACACACCACAGGCTATTCCCAGGGGCATATGGAGAGGGACTCGGCAGGATCAGTTCCATCACTTGCACAGACGCACTGATACCGATCAGGAGACTTGGGAACCTCGGAAGGTCACATTGCATGCAGGGTTTGGACACCAAAAGGTGAGGGTCTGAGGAATAGAGAGGGGAACGCTGGACTGAGCTGCCCGTTAGCTGCGCCGAGCCGCCCGTTAGCTGCGCCGAGCCGCCCGTTAGCTGCGCCGAGCCGCCCGTTAGCTGCGCCGAGCCGCCCGTTAGCTGCGCCGAGCAGCCCGTTAGCTGCGCCGAGCAGCCCGTTAGCTGCGCCGAGCAGCCCGTTAGCTGCCGAGCCCCTTGAGCAGCCCGTTAGCTGCGCCGAGCAGCCCGTTAGCTGCGCCGAGCAGCCCGTTAGCTGCGCCGAGCAGCCCGTTAGCTGCGCCGAGCAGCCCGTTAGCTGCGCCGAGCAGCCCGTTAGCTGCGCCGAGCAGCCCGTTAGCTGGGCCGAGCAGCCCGTTAGCTGCGCCGAGCAGCCCGTTAGCTGGGCCGAGCAGCCCGTTAGCTGGGCCGAGCAGCCCGTTAGCTGGGCCGAGCAGCCCGTTAGCTGCGCCGAGCAGCCCGTTAGCTGCACCGAGCGTCCGTTAGCTGGGCCGAGCGTCCGTTAGCTGGGCCGAGCAGCCCGTTAGCTGCACCGAGCGCCCGTTAGCTGGGCCGAGCAGCCCGTTAGCTGCGCCGAGAAGCCCGTTAGCTGCGCTAAAGGTCTGGCTCTTACTTGCCAGCTAATGGAAGGGATTCTGAGGGTTGAGAGTTATAATGACTGTCATAAGCAATGTGCTCAGGGAAATGGCAGTTCGAGTGTGTTTTCTGAGAAACCTGACCACTCAACGAGAAAGGAAGGCTACCCAGGATTAATTCTGGCATTATATTCATTCTGTTCTTCTTTGTGGACCAGTTTAACAGGAAAAAATATAATAAAAACTAAATACAGAACTGCACAGTGAAACCTTCATTGTTAATTCAACTCTAACAAGTCCTTTTTGGCCACTTGTACTCTGGAGATTTTACTGTGTAGAGGATTTGGCATCCACTAAAAAACAAGATGGACAACAAAAAAGACAACAAGAGAGACAAACGGACACTCTGAAAGAGGGAGAGGAGGTCCACTCCCGGGCGTGTCCTTTGAGAGGAGAGCCTGCCTTTCGCACCGACCAATGGCCATTAGTCACCCGCCCACCAATGCCATGGCTTACAGCACCTGCCACATCACCATGGAAACAGGTTTGTGGCAATGAAACGCGAGAACACTTTAGCCATCACGGATTTGTTTGTTTATCGTTTGTAAAGTGCAAGCAACGTATAGAGGACAACTTAGATTGTGAAAGAACCAAAAAATATTTCGGCTTTCAAAAAGTCTCATTCTAATAATACCCACGGGCTGTAAGACTTATGGAATTCGCAGTTTTCAAACTGAGTTTTGTGTCCTCCCAAAAACAGAGTTGTTCTCCGCTTACTGGTTGTACAATCAGAGCATTTACAGAAAATAACATTTCACAGCATTTAACGTAGACATTGTGCTTCAGTGAGCACCCCCCTGGCTTCCTGTTTCTTGATTAATGTTTTAAAAAAAGTTTTTGTTTTTTTTCTTTTCCCCACCTGACTCACCCCAGGGGATCCCACCTCTACTCTGGGGGCCGTGAGGTAGCGGGCTGGGCGGGTCGGACAGGGTGCGTTTGTGTCCAGGGGGAGGGGGCGGCGGCCTCTTCTTGGACAGGGTGGAGCTCCCCCCAGGGGTCTGTGAGCTCAGAGGGAGGGAGGAGGGAGGGCCGGAGGAGGAGGAGGAGGAGGAGGGAGCTAGAAGAGCGACAGATACAACACAGGCTGTGATTGGACAGGCTACCCCCAAAGGGCCAACCAACCACACCCCTGGGGGATGGGGATGAGGGTTCTAGACCTCGTCTGTAGAGAGGGGCGTGGCCAAGGGTTAGGAGGGGGTGTGGTTAGGGTTTACAGGGGGAGTGGCTCTCATCTCCAGGGTCGGCCTCTGCACCTTTCAGACTGGTGGGACACGCCTCCACCAGACATCGACAAAACCGACGGCAACACAAAATCGCACATATTCACACATTAAAACCAGCACAAGACATGGGATAGGGCAATGGGTAAAACTTGAATAAGGTGTGAAAGACACAGCCTTAAGACACAAATCCTGAACCTCATTAACTCTTTGAATACAATGCAATCACTGTTCACTGTAACCAGGAGTAAAACACCAAACCTTGTCCCTAGAGAGCCATGGGGCCTTTTTTTCCCCCCCTCTTGAAAATCAGAAACAAGTACAGACCAAAAGAAATTAGGTGAGGTGCATTAACCGCGTAATCGCCCATTTTAATTGGCCAGTTAAGTGTGATTAGTAACAAGGAGAACCAGCAGACCCTTGTGCTTCTTCAGAACAGGGTTGGGGGCCCCTGCCATAAAATATAAGGCACACTGATGCCAAGAGAGCAGGATGCCAGTGAAGTGAGTGGATTGGTGTCTTTAGTGCCTGTAACTAAGCAACTCTAACTCTCTACGGTCTTCCATCTCAGCTGACATGTAAACCAGAATAGTGTTTACACCTACTGGTGCCAAACTGGACAGTTCCATAGAAACAGAGTGGTTTCGTTGCTGTGGACGCATCAGTAGTCCACCTAAACCAAATTTGGATAACCCAGATTGTAAACTTAGCATGTTGCTAGTGTTTCTCTACCCTCACAGCAAGAGTATAAGAACCCTGCAGGCTAGGGAGGCAAGGATGTAGTTGAGGAAGTTGAGTGCATTTTTACAGGAAATGACACGTGGAGATGTCACACCATAGGCCAGCTTAGAGAGTGCAAGGAGGAAACACTGAGCAGCTGAGCAAGCGAGAGTTAGACCCATCAGGCTCGACCGGGGCCTGACTGTAGTCACGCAGGGAATTCTGGGAAAATTAAACCAAAACAGCATACAGAATTTCCTTCTGCGACGTGTAGGAGCCAGAGCTAGCAGGCTAGCAGGCAGATAAGAGGGAGCTCAGCCAGGAGAGAAGGGATTACTGTACATTCACTGGGGAAGGGAGGGGGGGTTGTGATGGGGGCGGAAGTGAACGGCATTATGGGAAGGGATGTTTAAATATGAAAAAATATTTAAAAAGTGATAGTCACTGCTGATGCACGGCCGGGAGCCGGAGAAAGTGGCGTAGTGTGACGTTGGAGAGCCAGTGAAAGCCAGAACCGGCACTGTCAGGAAAACAGAGAGAGAGAGAGAGAGAGAGAGAGAGAGAGAGAGAGAGAGAGAAAAGGAGAGAGAGAGAGGAAACAGGAGAGAGAGAGAGAGAGAGAGGGAAACAGGTGAGAGAGAGAGAGAGAGAGAGAGAGGGAAACAGGGAGAGAGAGAGGAGAGGGGAAGGGAAGAGAGAGAGAGAGGGAAACAGGGAGAGAGAGAGGAGAGGGGAAGAGAGAGACAGAGAGCAAGAGAGAGGGGGGGAAGGGGAAGAGAGAGAGAGAGAGAGTTAGTGAGAGGGAGAGAGAGTGAGAAGGAGAGAGAGAGAGACTCTGAAACACATGAAGGGTGCGTAGAGTAAACCCAGGAAAGGGGTTTTTGTTGGGTGCACCACGTGAACGTCAAAGGCCAAACCAAAAGTCTAACCACACCTCTTTCACAGTACGGTGGGGTCAGACTTTCTACTCTGTCCTAACAGTCCTGTCAACCTCAAGAAACTTTCAGTTTCCTTCTCAATCAGAATTTAAACCTGTTTGAGAAATGGCGCAAAAAAAAAAAAAAAAAAAAAAAAAAAAAAAAAACTTTTGTGAATCTGCATACGTCCGGCGAGATAGAATTTGGGGTGTTCCGTGGAGCGTGACCCCGCGCTTGCGAGGAGACGCCGGTCATCTTCGGAAAGCAGCCAAGCCGAAGCAGGAACACGACTAGAATACATGTAACACCCGGGTCTGGCCAGTGCGCCGAAGATCCGTAATCTTGGGCGGGGGCGCGGTTATCTGATCCTCCGGGGGCCCGAGGCGGCGGAGCGTGTCCTCTAAGCGCAGCCCCCGCCCCCCCCCCGCCCCCCCCTCGCTCCCCCTCTCCGTCTCACTTTCGCGGGGCCCGCAGTCACTCATTCCTGAAGGTCCTTATGTAAGCGGTCATTAGCGGCGCCTCCTTCCTGCTCCCGGCGATAAGGCGCATTCCTCGGCCGGGCGTGTCCGGCCGCGAGAGAGCGCGCGCACGACCGATTGCGCAACCGGGCACACGGGAGCTCGTAGCCCGGGGATACGGTTTAAAAAAAAATGTAAAAAAAAAAAGCGACAGTTAATAAATATGCGAGTGTGGCTCTGTGTGTGCGTGTGTGTGTGAGAGAGAGAGAGAGAGTGTAGCTCAAAAATGAAATGCAGTAAACAGGAAAAACCGAAAATTTGAATCAAACCTAAAAAACAGTGCAGCGGAATGAAACCAGAAAGCGGTACTTTGCAGAGTTTAGTAATCCGCCAAGGGAAGTCGAGCCGTGTGAGGTTTAAAAATAAAACCGTGCAAACAGGAAACAGAATAAATAGAACCCAGCAGAAGAAAGTGTCATAGAGAAAGAACGGAGAACTATGCCGCGTACACCTCTGTAATCTGCTGAGGGAAGCCAAGCTGAACAAAATCACTTTAAATCTAAATCATATAATCATACACCTTACTCACAGGTGTAAGGAAAGCAGGTTAAGCCTGGCACCATTGGGCAAACAAGGCCTTTTTTTTTTTTTTCTGATGATGACAAGCCACAACCCAGAATAACCATATTTGGACACATGTGACCTCTGATTGGACGTCTACCATCCACTGACTCCACCCACAAAGAAACAGAGTTATATCTCAGAGAGGAATCAGGATATCACACAAACAGTGTGTGTGTGTGCGCGCGTGTATGTGTGTGTGTGCGTGTGTGTGTGTACATGCGTGGGTGTTTGGGTGTGTGTGTGTGTGTGTGTGGACATGCATGGGTGTTTGGGGGTGTGTGTGTGTGTGTGTGTGTGTGTACATGCGTGGGTGTTTGTGTGTGTGTGTGTGTGTGTGTGTGTGTGTACATGCGTGGGTGTTGGTGTGTGTGTGTGTGTGTGTGTGTATGTGTGTGTGTGTACATGCGTGGGTGTGTGTGTGTACATGCGTGGTGTGTGTGTGGTGTGTGTGTACATGCGTGGGTGTGTGTGTGTGTGTGTGTGTGTACATGCGTGGGTGCTTGGGTGTGTGTGTGTGTGTGTACATGCGTGGGTGTTTAGGTGTGTGTGTGTGTGTGTGTACATGCATGGGTGTGCGTGTACATGCGTGGGTGTTTGGGTGTGTGTGTACATGCGTGGGTGTTTAGGTGTGTGTGTGTGTGTGTGTGTGTACATGCATGGGTGTGCGTGTACATGCGTGGGTGTTTGGGTGTGGGTGTGTGTGTCTGTGTGTGGACATTTCAGGGGACGGTTAACCTCACCTTTGCCGGCGTTCCTGGGGGGCAGCGGGGGGGCGTCGGCGGTGGGCGAGGTGGGCGAGTCGGTGGAGGGGCTGTACGTCTGATTGGTGAAGGCCCCGTAGGAGAGCCGCTGCTTGTCGCGGTGGGCGGAGTAACCGGGCAGGGACAGCTTGTCCTGGGGGGACGGGTGGCAGAAGCTCTGGGGGCGGGGGGAGCGCTCCTTTTTAATGGGGCTCGGCTGCGAGGGGGGGCAGGTGGGGGGGGGGGGGCACAGCTGTTAATCGGGCGCTACAGTTCCGCACCTGCAGAGAGCACGCTCAGGACATGGTGGGGGAGAGCAGGGAGGGGCTCTTACGCTGTGTCAATAAACTGCTCAGTCATTTACCAATACCGTGACAGCCCTTCCTGGCTCTACACTTCAGCTGCTGGTTAAGTGTGAATTTGGACTTTAACCTACTCACCAGAGGGCACATAAGGCTGTAAAGTGTGTACGCTGGACTGTGTCTGAGCTCTAAAATGAGCCGGGTTTCAGGTTGCGTAGGTGTGTCTATCGCGAGGGAGCGTGTTTGAGATTGTGTAGGTGTGTCTGTATCGCGAGGGGGAATGTTTGAGATTGTGTAGGTGTGTCTATCTCAAGAGGACGTGCTTGGAACAGCCGAACGGGCTGGGCTGTGCTTTGTTGGGGATGAGTATTTTTTTTTTTTTGGTCGGTATATCAGGGTTGTGGGCGGGGCCGAACCTTGTCGTCGAGGTCGTCGTCGCTCTCGTCGATCTCCTCCAGGCGCAGGTTCCACTCGTACTCCACGTGCACGTGAGGGTTGAACTTCCCAGCGGCCACCTCCACCAGCTGGAGGAAGAGGCAGCGCACAACAGTTACAGTTACAAAGTCACTGTGACATCACTGACTCTCCATGGGCTTGCTGAAAAGAGTTTTTGAAGCCTGGGAAATGTAGTTCATGGGCTCCGCCATGTTGTACAAACTGGGGCCAGAGACTGCTCACTCCAACACTGCCTATCACATTCTAAAGGCAAAATTCAACATATAACACACTACACTAATTAGCACAAATGAATACTATGCTAAGACACGTTAAACAATAATTTTCTCATTTTAATTTCTTTCTCTGTATTATATACTCTTTAATGCAAACAGAGGCATGATAATTTAACGTTATTTTTTTTAAAAGCTCAATCAGTACGCCTGAAGGCCATTTGTAGTGACAACAGGATTCCTGAACAAAAAGCTTCTAGGAATGGGGAAAACTGGGGTCTGTAAGTATTCCTAAAAAATCTGCATGATATTTAATAACAAGACTAAAATTAGGCCATACGCATCAAAAGACCCAGCCCTCTGTAAATGAACATTCCACTGCTTCCAGAACACAATTAAGTCGGGCAACGACATGCCGGAGCAGCAGCGCGGAGAACCTCAGGAATAAAAACGCAGCGATCGCTGGCCGTTAATAGGCGAGTGGGCAAAGCCACACTGGACTATATTTCCCGCCGTCACCTGCGCCGCGCGACTCTACTGCCGCGAGCGCAAAATTACGCGCATTCATCAACCAAACCGCCACTTCGAACTGGCTTTCAGAGTCCCGGCCGTTCGCTGCTGTGGCCTGTGGGAATGTTTGGCTGCCATTGCCACCTTGTGGAAGTAAACGGTACTGCTCTTCCAGTTTCCCAAGAGAAATAGCCCTTCAGAAACAACCATTCTCTCTTATTTACTTCACAAAATATTCAATTAAATATTTTGTGAATTAAATAAGAGAAACCTGTTAGGGTTACATCTCTGATCTAAAAGGAAACTGGATTTATTTTAAGTGAAACTAAGGTGGTGGCACTCTAAATTCACACTCGTGATATATATAATGGATAAATATAACAATTGGCCCTGGACCAAGATATCAAATACAAAGCTTAAATCAAAGCACGATTCTACTCTGAAAATAGCTCATTTTTATTATATGAGCTTTGGAGACACAGCTGCACAAATCATCTTCATTACAAAGTGTTTAATCATTTTTGGTGCAGAGAACAGCTGAATGAGGCCTTTGGGCCTCTCATGTATCTGTTCAGACAAGAATAAAGCCATACCGGTTCTTCACACTGGGAGTTCTTCAGTCTCCTGGCAATGTCCAGCGCAGTCTCCCCGCCCTGATTGGCTGAAAGAACAAGCAAGGTCACGTGTGATTGGCTGATCACATGCACTACAGATCTTCTGTCTCTTCTATCTACTGTGTTCTTGTGGATTCTGTGCATGCATGTGTGTGTGTGTGGGTGTGTGGGTGTGTATGTGAGTGTGTGTGTGGGTGTGTGGGTGTGTATGTGAGTGTGTGCGTGCGTGCGAGTGTGCGTGTGTGTGCGAGTGTGCGTGTGTGTGTGTGCGCATACATGTGTGAGTGTGTGTGTGTGTGTGTGCGTGCGCTTGTGCGCATGCATGTGTGAGTGTGCGTGTGTGTGCGAGTGTGTGCGAGTGTGTGTGTGCGCATACATGTGTGAGTGTGTGTGTGTGTGTGTGCGTGCGCTTGTGCGCATGCATGTGTGAGTGTGCGTGTGAGTGTGCGTGTGAGTGTGCGTGTGCGCGTGCGTGTGCGCATGCATGTGTGTGTGTGAGTGTGAGTGTGAGTGTGAGTGTGTATGTGTATGTGTGTGAGTGTGAGTGTGTGTGTGTGTGTGTATACAGTATAAGCTGTATTCTCTCACTGATGTCGGTGGCTGGCTTGCCCCTCAGCAGCAGCTTCAGGCACTCGGGCTTCTCGTAGAGGCAGCAGTAGTGCAGGGCCGTGTTCCCCCTCTCCGTCTGCTTGTCCAGGTTCCCACTGCAGTGCGCACACAGACGCACACAGACGCACACACAGACGCACACACACGTATACAATCACACACACAGACACACACACACATGCACGTGCACACAGACACACACACACACACACACCGGTTAAGGAGGCATCCTCACGTCCTCAAAACCACCCTAAATCACATCTGGCAGACGCTCTTGCCAAAGACACCGCCACAGTGAACAGAGTAAGCGCGCGTAATGCAATAACGTGTTTCACAGGACAGGTTCAGTACGACAAAATCTAATAGAACGCTCAGCCAATCTGGTAATCCTATATCTATTCAAATCCGTATTTGATTAGAGCTAAACTGAAGGCTCTGCAGTCTCCCCAGAGGCCGGGTTCCTGCTGGCTTTGCTGCATCACCGAATCAGCAGTGGAAGAGAGTTTAATACTGTAAAAACTGCCATGATTCAATTTCCCCTCCGCTCAGTCACTTCTGCGAAGCGAAACGAGGTAGAAAACAGGCCTCTGGCGACTCGGAGAGTTAGGGAGGCCCAGCGCAGAGGCAACAAGTCCTTACAAACAGGGAAACAATTCACTCTGCGTGAAGCACTTCATTCCGATCCCCGCTGGCAAAGTAAAGCTTAGAATGCTTACCCAAACAAAACCAACACAGACAAATTTCATTAATATAATAGAACTTGTAATATAAACCAACACAAAATTACATTAGCCCCTTGATGAATAGGTTTTTTTTTTTGTCAAATTCTTTTTCCCAAAATTCTTAGCCAGTGTTCTAGAACTCCATTGCTCTCAGTTACCAGTAGCGATTGTTACATCATCAGCATTAGAATGTTCAGATAAGAACATTCTAACCACATTGTGACCTCACATCTCAAAGGGTAGAATAATTTGAACAGCAATTAAACCATTCACGCCTATAAGCAAAACCCTGCGTAACAGTTTAAGATGCTAGTTTTCTCTGATGGCGACTCCAGTCTCGGTCTGACGGTGAGGTATTACAGACTGTGCAGTGCCTGTTTTAAACGGTCACGCGCAGGATCCTGAGTTGCCAGCGCAACCGTGTGTGAACTCCTGGCACAAGGCTGCAGCCCAAATGGCCCAGATGCCGAGCGCATCTGGAGGGCCAGGTGCTGAGGGGGAAAGGGAAACTGGCCTGACCCCGGCCTGACCCCATTAAACCGGCCGCCAGGCCCCTCCCACCCCACTCAGCTCATCTGTCATCGCCCACCCCACATCACCCTCTCTCAGCGACTTTTAACTCAAGCACAAAAACTTCGATAAACTACAAAGCAATTTCTATTTTCTCTGCAACAATGCATCGTTTCCCGCAGAGGGAGAGGTCTGCGATGCAGCTTTGAAATGGTGGTTTCGGTTCTCCATCTGGGCTGAATACGTTCCTCTTTTTCCTCACAAAAACCCAACACTAATACCTGTTTCTCGGTAAGGATTAGTGCAGGACTGCTCTCACTGAAAATCTACCAGACTCTTAACGCAAAAATATTATGCATGCAAGTCCACCTGAGACACAGTAAACAGAGTAAACTAATGAGAGCACCACCACAATAAATACTGCCAACAGAGTATAATGGGGGGGAACTACCACTATTTGACCAATCAGACAGCCCCATGTGCGAGCCTGCCCAATCACCTTTCCCCAACGCTTACCTGTTCTGTACCAGGAAGTCGACCAGGTGCAGGGAGGTCTGGTCCGCTGTCCGCACAGAGAAGTGGAGCGCCGTTTCTCCAGGTTCCTGCAGGGGGCGATCACAAAAAAAGGACAAGCTCAAGTTGAAGTTTTGGCAGCATTCAGCAGTCATTGCACCAGGTGCAGGTGCATTGGCCAAGATCCAAAATACTCCTGCGGCCATTTCCTCTCATTAAAACTGATTTAGGATCACAGCTCATCAAGCAACCAGTGATGTAATAGAATCAGCGTTGCCAAGGAGAGCTGGAAACTAGTTACGAAACAGTACCCCTTATGGGCTTTATCACATAAAAAGATTCCATTTGCTTTACAGTGGCCAGGGTTGTCCTTCAAATAGTGATTGCACAGCTCTCCCTGACAGCTTTTCCATATACAGTACAGTCATATAGGTTAGCCTGGTCCTAAACTTTAATGCACTGATGCTAGGGCAAGTTTAAAGTGCAGAAGTTGATCGCTGTTTCCAGTTAATTCTCCATGTGGATTCAGGCCAACCTTTTTATGTTGATTCAGACACATTGCACCTGGGATAACAAGAGACACCAATTTTATCTACAACATGAACATGGGGATAACAGCGGGCTTCTGTGTTTGTACATGCAGAAAATATGTATTACCATTTCCTGCTGGTCAGGGCACATTTCATGATGAAGAAATGGGTTACACCAGACCAAAGTGTGCTTCACTGCACTCCAGTTATTATGCCAATAAATCAAAATGACAAAAAAAAAAACTGCACTGCAATTACCTACAACAATCGGGGGGAAATTCCCATTTCATTTTCTCATTTCCCACAGAGGATAAAAGCTAATGCGCTCTCAATATTTAAAATTCACGTTATTGGCCCACTGGGCTACATTACCGCCTGCGATTGTTTGGGGGGGGGGGGGGAATACATGCACTGCAGGCCTGTGTGTGCTGATTACGGACCAGTCATGTAAATTAAAATCCATAGGAAGCCATTTTGGCTCTCTGAGACACAGAGACTGGAAGACGCCGTGTGCTGAATGTGTTTGTGTGTGCAGCTTGGAAATACTCAAAAGCACAAACCGGTGGTTTTCCTGAAGACGTTTACCTTTTGGGAACTTTGGGAGTTTTAAAACCCACACAGAAAAATCTTCAGTGTTAAATCAACTCTTACAGAGTATCAGACCTGGGTCAAATAAATATTTGATTTGGATTCAAATAATTTTCTCCAATACACTCACTGGTATATTGGAGCCTATGAAATGCTCTCAGAAAGTACAAACCCTTTCTTCTAGGCCTCTTGACAGGCTCAATTTCACCAGGTAAGATCAGCAGAGCACAGAAAAGTATGTGAATCCAAAACAAATACATATTTGAACCAGGTCTGGTACTGTACATATGAAAGGAGGGCAATGCACTCTGCTGAATACGGCTGAAATAGCTCTCACACACACACACACACACACACGTGGGAGTAAACAGAAAACCGATCGGGAAATGAGCAAAGAAGTTTCCGGTGAGAATTCCCTAGTGATAAACGCCTGGCGCACACCTGGCTGAGAGTCTTACAGTATGCTGGCCTTTCATTTTTGTATTTTTGGGAAAGGGTATTATACAAAAGTTCCCTAAACACAAATGCTATTTGCAGTGATGAACTGAATCCCATAGCAGGCACCACTTCTGAGCCCAGAGAACGCAGCTACATAATGGACAAGGCAAGCTGCGCGGGTGGAATTCCTGTAGCTTAGCAGCGCCGCAAGTCACCTGGGTGAATGCACGGGGGAAACAGCGGCAGGTAATACAGCATCTCTGATGCCGATTGTGCCAAGGTCAAGTCAAGCACCAGTCCAGCCACGAGCCACGCTATGGAGGTCCCTGTGGAACGGCCCTGTCTGCATCGTTAACCCTGCAAACGGGATCTGCAGAGAGTCGCTATCCGCGACGCTATCTGTCCTCCGCGCTACCGGAGGGCTGCGGGCCAGGGGTGGGGTGGGGCAAGGTGAGGTGGGGGCAGGAAGAGTAAGGTGGGGTGGGCCGGGGCGGGTCTGTGGGGTGGGGGCCGAGTCAGGCAGGGCGGGAAAGGTGGGGCGGGGCAGGGTCAAGCAGGGTGGGGCAAGGTGAGGTGGGGGGCAGGAAGAAGTAAGGTGGGGCGGGCCGGGGCGGGTCTGTGGGGTGGGGCAGGGTCAGGCTGGGTGGGGCATGGTGGGGAGGGGCAGGAGTCAGGACTAGGGCAGGGTGGGGCTGCGGGGCGGGGTGGGGCTGCAGGGTGGGGCGGGGCGGAGCAGGGTGGGGCTGCGGGGCGGGGCGGAGCTCACCAGGCCGGTCTCGGGCAGCGGCTCCATAAGCTCCACCCCCTCGGCGTACACCTGGACGAGCGCCAGCAGGTGGCGGGACTTCACGGCGTCGCACAGCTCGCTCATCTTGGCCGCCGCGGAGACGCAGTTCTTCCGGGCGAACTTGTGGTCCACGTACTTGGCGTTGATGAACTCCTTCCGCACCGTCCTAGGGTGGGTGGGAAAGGGGGGGGGGGGGGGCGGGTGTGAAATTAAGGAGGTATGAGTCACTAATCGGAGAGCGAACGCCCACTTTTTATCGCCGCTGGCAACGTTACAAGCGAGACACCTACGGCAATCCGTCCATATGCTACCGCCTGATTGCGGGTAATTATTTACAAACTTACGGTAACCCCACAAGTACAACATGACTCACAGTCTTCATTAATATACCCCGTAATAATACAAGATGTGTGTACAAAAACAAAGTAGGCGGCGCACGCACAGCGAATAAACTTCAGCGTGTTTTAGAATTATTCACTCATGAATGAATAAATTATTAGTGTGTGCCTGACCCCCCCAGCCTTATCAGTGTCACCCTGGGGAAGGCCAAAATGTTGGCTAAATATTTATATTATTTTTAAGACAACATTAATATGTCACACGCCTTTTGTTCAACATAAGTATAAATAAAAACAACGACGACAGTATCCGCGGTAACAGAATGAACACTTCACTAGTACCTCCTCGTATACAACATATACGATACACACAACCAAAAGGAGAATAATATTTGTGTCAGCAGGTATCTGAAAATAAGACTAGTGTTTAGCTGCAAGTAGCATATATTATTATAACCACCATTGCTGACGGCTGGTTTATGGACTCTAAAACTCAAAGTGCTTTTCTCCTTTGGGCAAAGGCTTCAGACCCTCATATAGACGATGTAAACTGCTAGATGTTCAGGCCCTTTAAAATCAGCCAGCAAGAAATCCAACCATCTTTTTGCACTGGCTGCAGCTGTTTATTGCCCCTATAAGCCCTCAGTCAGACAGAGCCCGTGTGCATGCCCCTTCCTGAACTAACGAGGCACTGTAGATTTAACCTTTTGAACAGTAGGTTTGTTTTGGAATGTGTTGTCAAAATTCTAGAATTGTCAGTGTTACAGAATTCCATTGCTTTCAGTTACCAGCAGTGATTGTTACATACGCATGAGAATGTTCAGCAGAAGAACATTCTAATCACTGTGAACTTACGCCATAAAGGGTTAACCCTCTCTGAAAATGTACTCACATGTCGCTGGATGGGGTAGGCTTTGGTGAAGGACAGGGGAGGCTTCCTTCGAGAATTTCATTAAAACTAGCGTTTCCTATGTTCTTGGCCAGCTGCACAGGAAACAGCCACAGAGGATGATTAATAAAACACACACGCGCGCACACAGGTACTTCCGCCAGCACACAAACGGAACAGAAATGTATGCAAAGAATTCTGAAAAGTAGCTTGCACATCCACCGACTTACTAGTTGACTAAAGCTGATATATCAATGAATCTACTGAGTTAATTAAATCCGTGCACGTACGGATGGTTCTTCGATACAGTAAAGAATATTAATTACAATTAATGAGAGCTCCATAGTGATGAGCTGATGTGTATATCTAATATCTTAATCCGACATTTACTGTACTATATATAACCAATATAGTGTGAATAATAATGTTACTATATGGAAAATGAACAATGGAAACTCACCAAGAGTTCAGAAGTTCCTAATTTATCGAGCTCCATGGACTGGATGCGTGAGATGTGCACCCCCATTTCTCTGTGGATGCCAGAGCACTCGATACACGTCAGGATCCCCAAGTTGGTGGACAGCCATTTTGGGTCTGAAAAGAATGAAGGAGCAACAGGAATGTCCCAAGAGGAAACTCTTATTGCCTTATATAGCATTTCACAACCTAAGCCATTCTCAGTAATGTTAAATATGTAAATACCAAATATTAAAAATGCACTGCCTACCGTCTGGGTTAATGGTTCTTGCTCATTCCGACAATTGAGCTTCTCCTCCCTAGCTCCCCAGTGGTGGAATGAACTCCCCATTCCCCAAACCACTTGATCACTGCCCATTTTCTGCCGTGGTCTGAAGACGCATCTGTTCAGACTCTACCTTGACTAACTTTAACACTATTCCTCTGCAGTGTTACTCCCCATTTCAGATCACCGTCTTATAACACTTGAGTCCTTGTATCTTGATCTAGCACTTTCATGTTATACTTTTATCTTCATCTAGAACTTTTGTTTCACTTGTACTTCCTGCCTCTCACACTTGGTCTTCTGACAATTATATGTATGTTCCTGTGAGCCCTTGCCCATTCGCACTTATGTAAGCTATTTACACTGGAAGTGAAGTGGGACAAACTTCAAAATGTCTCACAAGGCTCACCCCTGCAGTGAGAAGAATGTAGAAAATGTCTCGGCTGCTGGTCAGTATCGCATCACACATGCAGTAACATTTGTCAGACACAAGAGGGCGCATGATGCTCTTGGCCTAATGGCCTTACACCTGCAGCAACAAAGTTTGGATAGCGGCCACTGTATTTTCAAGACCATGCACTTCACGGACATTTTGAATGCCTATAAAAGTGAAGCATATGTTCTTGAGATCGTAAATCTCTTAAGTGTTGGAGCATGACAGACCTGAAATATGTGAAAACTGTCACAGTCCATCAACACACCAGGGATGAGTCTTTTACACATTTGAGGAGTGATATTTCATTCACCACCAAGCTGACATAGCAGAAGTGAACACACAACACTCTCCTGTAACCTTGGTGATGCTGCAGCAACACAAACTTCACAATTTCAATGCTGTCGAACGAAAAACTGTTTGAACTTTCAATTCCTTCACTGGAAAAATTGGAGAGACAATAATTGCAAGTTATCTTCTATTTTCAGGCTTGTGCTCTATTCGCAAAAGACATCAGTGAAGGTGTAGGTAATCGTTATATAGAAACAAATGCTTTATTACCTGAAAGTATTTGATTTGATTGGCTAAAGAGTCCACACATCTTGCTTTTAAGGCCAATATTGGCTGCCGATTGAAAGGAAACCACAAATACCAGCAGCTGGAGCACGTAGCTGGAGTTTGACGCCCCTGCTTTAGGACAATGTCTTTTCTTGTTTTGTTATTTTTGTTTTTTTGTTTGTTTTGAGCTGAAACACGTTGACACTTCCTCCCCAGCTAAGAGGGCTGAATAAAAACTTAACAGAGCGCAGGGTGGACTGAAAAGGAGAGACATAACCAAACGAAAGGCAAGAATAGAAAGTGAAATTGGCCGCTTCCCGGACATAATGAACGTTTAATCATTCTTCTATTGACCACTAGGGGGACACAACAACTTGATAAACAGGATGACGGTGTTGTTGCTGCAGTTCAGTTCAGTGGAAAACATTGCGCCATTTCGCCCCCTCTTTAGTTTTGTGCTGCATTCACAGAATATTTAAGCAGGCACGGAGGTCGGGATCAACTGACACAGCTGCGCGAGTCTTAATTTCGCGGTTAAGAGAGTGCAGTGTTTTTTTTTTTGGTTTTGTTTTTTGTTTTTTTTAAACAAAACTCTGCCGACCCATCAGTGCGCAAGGACACTGCTTGGGGGAGAAAGAGCACGCGCTCGGCATCTATCCCTCGTTTCGTTCGCTCGCTCGCTCATTTGCAGTCCGCGGCGGGCTACAGTACGGCAGTGCTGACTCATCACCGGAGACGCAGCGGAAAAATACGCGAAGCAGAGACGGGTGGCAGCAGGTGACCTTTAACGCGAAAGGAGATTTATCTCCGAGCGCAGAGCCGACATGCGTTTGGAGCGGTACCCGGGAGACTGCGAATTTAATTTAGGAAGGGCACGTGCCAAATCCTGGAGATGAGGCGCCTCCGTCTCTACGCCTGAATTAAACTGGGTACCATGTCATGTGACTCTGGTCAAGCGTAGCCCAAATGTTAAAACAGCAGAGAAAAAGGTGACGGTTCAGATTTGCTTATAATGTTTAAACGACAACTAATTTTCAAACTACAATATAGCACATAAAAGTATCTCGAAATTGTATTAGTAGGAACACTTGAGCACATAATCGCATTAATTAAACCTATTAATGTATCCTGCAGAGCAATTAAGGCCTGGGCAGGATGAAGGTCACCAAGCTCTAATATAACCATTAATTTATACTGAGAGGAGCAGGCTCTTTAGCTGCTGACCCATGGCCTGCTCTGTCCAAATTAACGTCACCCCTGGTACATACTCCATTGCTCCATACCCACACACAAAACAGGAAGAGAGGTGTGTGTGTAAATAACAGACTGTAAAACATCTGGCTCCACAAAGGCAGTGCGTTTCTTTGTGCATTTCAACTGCAAATTTAGGCTTAACGTGCCAACAGTCTTCAAAATCTGTCACTATGAGCATGTGCGTTGTGTTCTGAGGCACTGACACAGTGACACCGTACGGCTCGTCACCGCTGGAGGCCTCGCGTGTGAAACGCGCTCTGACCGAGGCTGTGGCGAGCGTGTGAACCGCCAGGACCGCCAGTGAGACGACCGTGTGGGCAGGTGGGGGGACTGCTGAGTGGGGACTTTCTAAACTGCAAGGGAGAGGAAACCCACGTGTAGCGCTGGGTCAATTCTAAACCGCTCGCATCACCTTCAGCCACGTGCTGTTTTATTCTCGGCAGGAAGTCCAAAGCCACATTTTTAAGCCATCGCTTAAAAACATCCTGAGCCATGTCTAGAAAGGCACAGACTTAACTCTGAAGTTTTTTGGAATGTTTCTCAATATTAAAAGGTTCTAGAATACTCTAGATCTCCATTGCTCTCAGTTACCAGCAGTGATTGTTACATCATCAGCATTAGAATGTTCAGGCGAGGACATTCTAAATCACATTTTTGTGACCACGTCCTTCAACAGAAATCCAGCGCTTTAGCATTTCAGCTGGATACAGGCTAGCAGGATAGCCAAAGCTCAGTCTGGTATCGTAAATAGCATGAGCATCTTTTACAGCTTCTGCCCTGACTGAACACATCAGTGTATTTATGATGCAACCGGTGTCTGGCTTCATGCACTTCCTTATCTACAACCCATTTATTTATTTCTACGTGCATTCTTTTTGGAAAATTGTTAATAAGGCCCGAAATAAATTACTACTACTACTACTACCACCCTCTACCAAGTGCTCGGTAGAGGGTTGTAGTTAATTTGTCTGAGACCTTTGTATACATCATGTAATTACACTAATAAATAAAATGAACAAACTAAGTTGTGATGTGAACAGATGCTCAGTTCTTGCGCAGACACCAGCGACGCGTGCATGCGCGTGCCCACCTGCAGCCCCGCAGTCGCAGCAGACCTCGTTGCCGGGCATGCGCAGCACGTCGTCGATGATGGCCTTGGCCAGGTCCTCCAGGCTGTCGTCCCCGGCGCTCTGGTCGTCGCGGAACGCCATGTTCAGGGCCTCCTCCTTGCTATTGGTCAGCACCGAGATCCAGCTGCAACGGGACACGCCCCCCCCCCCCATGCGTCAGTCACCGCCCGCCGCGCCGTGCACCCCGAACCTCACCCGGGACGGCCTTTTCGCTTTACCTCAGCGTGTTTGGGCCACGAGCGCGCCAACCTGCTGCGCTCACAATATGCTAATATCAGAATCCATATTCATATATTCATGTTTATATGAAAACAGTGATTCATGCATACGAGTACACAGCTTGTAAAAAAAAAAAAATGGAAACAAGTGTTTGAATAATAAGAGGTGCTGGTAATCCTGTAATGGGGTACAGTGCTTTTTTTACTGGCATAGTTTGAGTGCACTCATACCCTTAGACTAGCTCAGTGTTAAAATGTTACTGAACACTGAATGAGCATCATCATCCCTCAGTGGTTTGAGGGACGTGACATCCGAGCAAGCGCGAGTTGATTGGCTATCTCTTGCAAGATTGGCGTCATATTCCTCCTGTATAATTCCAGATGCTGGTAGTCTCTGCACACACAGGCCATATTGGCCTCACATACTGTAACAGTCCAACAGCCAAATTAAGTGACCGGTTTCGCTGTTCACTACTTGTATATTTTTCACATACAAATATGCACATGCATAATGCAGTACATGCAAATTCTTACAAACTCATTCTGTGCATGTCAACTACAGAGGCGGTTTTCTAAACCTGTGTTCCCGCCCCCTCCAGGACAGCAGCAGTCCTAACTGGGGGGGCGGCATTGAAGTATAAATGCGACCAATCAGGACGTAGCAGCGATGCAGCAGGACGCTAACAGACCGCACGCCCGCGCTCGGTCAGTGACCTTGGTCCACCCCCCCGCCCGGCCGGCAGCCGTCCCGCTCCCCCTGGGACAGAGGGGCCGTTTTAGGAAAGCGCTGAGTCAGCTTCTTTGCCCTGAGCGGGTCAATATTTCTTTCATAAAGCTGCTTTGGCCGGGGGGGGGGGCCCCCTGTCCCGTACAGGCTGATTACAGGCACTGCTGACACCCCACCCGTCCGCATCCCCGTTCCCAAAGCGAGCCTCTAAAGACACAGCGCTCTCTCGTTTTCACCGCCATTTTCTGTGATTTATGAGCTCGAGCTGCAATCCTGAACTTGTCCTCAGTAATGAATTATTTATCCATTTTGTTTTCTCGCTGAAGTTGCCGCTGCGTTGGGGCCGGTCGTTTGTAAGATGTCCATTTATCTACTTGGGACATCCCGCTTAAATTAAAGGGGGAAACAACTTTTTTTTTTTTTTTTATTTATTTTTTTTTTTTTTAAAAACAGCACCAACTCTCCCGGCCCTAAACGTTCCCGCCAGACAGTAAGAGTAGAGCCCGGAAAAATCAAACCTCAGAAGCTCTTAGCTGTGATTAATGGCACTGCAGCAGTGTGATGATAATACATCCTTTTATCTGGGAATATTTCCTCCAGAGGCCTGCCGCAGGTAAAGGTGGTTAAATATACGTCTGTTTCTACAAGACAGGGCCGCCACTGTTGTGTCGGCTGTGGATGTGTCTGGTGAATTTATCCTTGGTGCCCAGAGAAAGGTCTTGGTTGGGTTGCAAAAACCAAGCATTTGCAGCCATTCATTCACAAATGTACTTGGGCTGGCCTGGTATGACAAAATACCTTCCTTGCTTTATTCAAATGTCATGAAACTATATTCACATAACTTAAAATTAATTTCAAATTCCAAGTTGTGCTTGGTCCATCTGAGTGTGTGTGTGTGCATATACTTTACTGGACATTTTTAATAGAATGTAAGATCAGACTGAATGGGCTTTTTGTAGGACATTTAAATGGACAAACAGGAGTTCTGTCCCTGTGCCAGTCAAGATACCAAATTTGCGTGAGACTGACCTCCATTTTAAGGTTTCCTCTTTGGAGAGTGTGCGAAGCAGGTAAGAGCAGTCTGGCTGACCTCAATTGCACATGAAAAACTTCCAGAATTGCCACGGCAACAGGCAGACCACAGGTAATGCAATGCAGCACTTCTCCCAATTCAAAAATCGATAGATGTTTTTCCAACGTGAACTGACTTCTCATTTTTACGTCAACCAATTTTCTATAGGTCCCCTGAGGCAGTTTTATGAAAAATTAATCACAAGTGAAACCTCTGTGATAGCAGTTGCTGCATGTACAACATTTGAGGGGGAAGCTAACAGAAAAAGGCCTTTGCATATGACCTTGAATGTGGCTGCATGCTAATGCAGTCATGCTAACGATACTGCTGGGTGGCACGGGTGTACTGTGTGATACTGTGCTCCATTGTTTTGATATCTGAACTGGATTATTTTCAGCGAGACCCGTAGGGAAAAGACTCTCATTCAAGGACACCCACCCACTGCCCACACCGCAATACACAAAATACACAAACAGACACACACACACACACACTTACATCACAAACTCTTGTTCATCTTCTGCTTGGAAGTGATACGTCCGATTATCTGCGGGGGAAGATTCAACAGGATAAGCAACGAGGCAGGTTACAGTTCAGAAAACCTCTCCAGGGGTGTCAATCTCTCTGTATACCCATTCATCTTAGCTGTCTATCCATCCTACTGACCCCTCTGGCCTATATCCATCTATCTACATCATCCCATCCATCCATCCATCTATCAATCTATCAGAGTGAGGAGAGGTGCCAGGGCAGGGCGTGGCATTGGGTGGACTCACGGGAAATGAGGTCGAAGCACTTCTTGTCCTCCCCGCTTGGTTTCACCTGGCAGGTGAGCAGGTTGAGTCTCACGGGCTGCCTGTTGGACTGGAGAGACACACACACGGGAGGGGGGAGGGTTGATATCAGTTCAGACCACTGTAAACAGGATTTACACCATTTACACCCAGCTAAGAGTAAGTGTCCTCACAATGTTGCTGCCATGGAGTGGTGATGGTCTCACACTGACAGAACATTCCACTAGCATCGAGAGGACATTCTGCGTTAGCAGGGTAGCTGGTATTGCATTACTGCAGTACTGCAGACACGCTAATGGGATTTTTGCACGACAGCTAGCCAGGAGTCAGAGCCAGGTGAGTGACAGGAGGAGAGAGATTAACAGACAAAAAAAACACCCACGGCTTGTTTTTTTTATCAATGAGGATTTTATCCATAATACCCTTAATATGACAACGCATTTGAGGAAAGAACTGTATTGGACTGCAAATCCCTTGAGCCGAAAAAAAATGGTTTATTGGTTTATTGAACCAACAGATATTGAAATGTTTCAATCGGTCCTGCTGGCTCAGAGCATTTTCGAAAGAGAGGTACGTAAAGCAGACGTAAACACCAGAAAAGGTGTGAAGTCATTCTGGCGTGAGTGCTCCCACGCAAAAGAATCAGGTTCTTCCAAAAACCTTCTCCCACAGCAAAGTCAACTACAGCTGAAGACACGGGGATCGTATGAGCACGCACTGCACTTGCAGGGACCCTCTCTGCATGGACGTACAGGTCTAATGCAGAACACCACCCCCCCCCCCCCCCCCTTTGGCCCTACTTGAGAAAACGCACCGCGCTCTCCCCTACAGCATAATGAGATAATAACTCCCACGCAGGCAATTACCAGGCCCGCGATTTCGCATTACAACAGGGTCGTGCACCCGCTGGTTCTCCAATTACCCGCGCGGTGGCACCCAGACACCAGGAGGACAGGAGTCAGCGCCACAACTAAAAAGGCCATTTTAATGCCGTGTATTATAATAACAATAATTTTAAGGACAATAAAGTTCTCCCACACTGTCAGTGGCCAGCGGGAGAGGCCGTTCGAGCTCCTCCCTCTTCCTCTTTGTCGTCTAAACTGCCCCAAACGCTCCATCGATAGAGGGGGGGGGGGGACAAATTTATAGCCTATACCTTCTACTCATGAATTAATATGACAAGGACTGACGGAGAATAAATAATTTAATGAACGCTTTGACTCTTTAATGACTCTTTACTCCTGTTTTTTTTGGTGTTAAACATCAAACTGTCACACAGCACCATATGTTATGTTCACTGCTGATTTGCCCTGTAAGAAATTGCCCCAAGGGGATAAATAAATTAGTGTCGTATCGTAAGACAAACGTTTTTTTTTTTGTGTTTTTTTTCTCCTCTCTGAGTAGGTAGATTTAGGAGTCCCAGAAGTCCTCTTCCCAGTCATGGGGCAGTCAATCCGAAGGTCAGTCAGAGGCAGGAGGCAACGTGTGGAGTCTTCACTGGACACAGTACAGGCCTGGAGACGGTCAGCGACCCCACACGCCCCCCTGCTGTCCAGCTCGAGAACTGCGCTCTGAAGGACGTCTGCATGTCATACAGCAGGGCTGCCCGACCCTGTTCAGCCTAGTAGCTTTTTACTCCAACCCTAACAAAGCGCACCTTCAATTCCATAGCTAGAGATCAGGGCTGCCGAACGACAGACGTGTTCCGTCGCGTGTAGGGTTTGTACTTCAAGCCAACAAACGACCTCGTTCAACGGTTTTAGAGTCTCGTTGAGTGCTAAGTAGTAGAATCAGGTGAGCCAAAAGTGAAGGCCTACAGGACGGTAGCCCTCCAGGAGCAGGGTTGGGCAGCCCCTGTTCTCACAGTGTGGGCAGCACTCAGCCACTGAGAGCGGTGCGATTACCCCCCTGCTAACGTCCCCCGGCAACCCCTTATCATCTCCTGGACACGGCAGTCCACTACGACCCCTGGAGAAACAGGGAGGAGCATAAGAGGAGAGCCGTCTGCTGGCTGTACATGAATGATTATTAGCCCCGACGCTAACTGCTGCCCTGGGTCTAGCGGATGGCCAACACAGTGTTCCTTCACCCCTCGTGCACCAATTATCCTCAATTCTTATGTTCTATTCCATGTCTATTTGTATACCTGGCGCCAAGGGCCTGCTTTGTCAAGATACATAAACCCAGGTAAAAAAAGGGCCTTTGGTTGAATTATATTTCCAGCATTCATAAGTGCACAGGGGACCCTTTTACCTGAAGGACACACGATGCACCAAACATAATGCTTCCCTGGAGGTTAATGACAGAATGCTTATTTAATGTTTTTTTAATTTTTTATTACAGAGGCCTTAAAATTGATTTCAGGCTCAGCAGAGATTAGGTCCAATAACAGCGAGTGCATGTTACATGCTAATTAAAAGGTAAAGTGCTGGTTATTTTTTCCATATAATAGCTCAAGGGGGCCTTTTTAAGTGCTCGGTGCCACCTTCACCATTAATATCTGGGTCAGATATTTATAATAAGATTCTACTTTCCCTATTGTTGCTGAACACTGCTATATGGTATGTGCTGCAATGCGTTCCATGCCATGTGATCAATGTGATCTTGTTCCTCAATTTCCATTACTTTTTAATATTTTGAATATATGGTATTTTTTATTTATTTATTTTTTTATTCCCACCCCTTTCACAAGCCAAGCCAAAGGCCTTGGAGGGGCCTAGGTTTGGGCCCCAGACCACATTTTGGCCCCTGCAGTAGACGATGGGACGTGTGTAGTCCGTCCCTGCCGTGCGTAACAAGTGCGAGGTAGGCCCAGCGAGGCCATCTACTGGCCGTTCTTCCACTGCCTGTCCTTCACCCCACCATTACCACCCGCTGCCGTGAGCGCTCTCGCCCCCTTGTGGCCGCAGGGGGCACAGCGCCGCATTGCGCTGCGGTCTTTCACAGCAAATGTAATGGACACCCCCCGCTGTGATGTCAGCCGGTGTGGAACCACGTGAGCTACTCCGCTTTACTATCACCAGGAGATGAGTCACGATTGGAAGGGAAGTGGTGGGGGGGGGGGGCTGGGGGGTGGCGGGATGCCATGGCAACAGGCCCGTGCTAACCTCCCCCCACAACACTGACAGTGTCAGATGGTCTGCTTGGTCACAATACAAGCACAACCAGGAATCCTACCAAATCAGAAAGGAAGAGCATACATGGAACCAACTGAATTGATTAAATTCTCTACATTCTGGCCCCATGACCACAAGGACAGGCCAATTAACCACCAGACTTTTTTTGGCACTAGTAGTTGATTTAGAAATGGGCACAGGCTATAGGCACTTCTCTGCCAAGTTATGCATGGTTCCTGTCTCTCCTATACCCATACAGTAGGTTTTTTGGAATGTTTTTTTTTTTCTTCAAAATTCTAAGTCAGTGTTCTAGAGCTCCATTGCTTCCAGTCACCAGTAGTGATTGTAACATCAGCATTAGAATGATCAGTTAAGAACATTCTAATCACATATGCATGACCTCACACCATAAAGGGCTAAAAAAAACAGAGCGCTGAAACAGAGCTCACATCATCGGTGCACAGAAAAAAGGGCGGGGCTCACCGTGGCGTGCGAGATGGTGAGGATGCCACTCTTCACCGAACACTTCCGCCTCTGCCAGACCTTCCGTAGCCTAGGAGACAGAGGCAGCCAATCACCGTAAGGCAACTAGCAACCAAAACTGTACTATACTTACACACTCATATCTGCTTAAACTATTTTAGAGCATATACACCGTGATCCACATTTCAGATTTATTTATACATTCAGTGCAGAACTGTTTGTTCTTTATTTACTAAAATGCAGGCTACCCCCCTCCCCCCCCAACATGTGTCTCAATGAGCAACACTAAGGCCCTGCTTCTCTCCCTAAGTCCTGCAGGGCTTGGGTTACACACACACACACAGACAGACACACACACGCTGTGTCTGTCTGCAGCCACTCTGAGTGATGATGGAAGTGCGGCCCAGCAGCCAGCACTTAAGGAAATGTAACTGGAGGAGGAGAGAGAAACTCGTGCCTGTGAACTGAAGGCTGCAGGCTCTCACTCTGAGTAGTTCCAGCTTCTGCACTTAAGACAAGTAGACTGGAGGGGAGGGTGAGAGAGTGTGTGTGGTGATGAAGGGGAAGTGGTGTATGTTGAGTAGTTATTTGCTTGAGAGAGAGAGAGAGGGAGAGTGTGTGGTGTGTGTGGGGTGTGTGTGTGTGTGTGGAGAGAGTGTGTGTGAGAGTGTGAGAGAGATGTGTGTGTGTGTGTGTGTGTGTGTGTGAGAGTGTGGGTGTGTGTGTGGGTGTGGTGAAGAGTGTGTGTGTGTGTGTGTGTGTGTGTGAGAGAGAATGTGTGTGTGTGTGTAAGACCTACCCATCGCTCTTCTTCATCAGATATCCCTTCTTCTCACTGCCAAACTCCTTGTTTCCCTGTAGCTGATGCATGCTGTATCCACCCTGCTTGCTCTGAGAGTCCTGCAGAAACACACACACACACACACACACACACACACACGTTCATTATAGCCTGCGCACTGCCAGCAAGACAAGCAGTTTACAGCCTACAGCACTCCAGACAGGCTAAAAACACTCCACTCTCACATTAACCACGGAGTACGATCACCCAGAGAAACGGTGGCAGGACGATCCCCTTTTAGAACGATGAATAGACAGCACAGGATGTGATGGAGCAATTACACCCAATTAAGAGTCCTGGCAAGAAAGTTTTAATCTGACTCTGATCTGAGAATGCTTTTTCCAGTTCCAAGTAGCATGCTCACTGCACCTGACGGGTACATGAGTGAATACTGTAACTGAGGAAATAACTTAACTTCACATGCTCAAAAAAGCCTTTCTAGCAGCTTCAAACTGAACCTGATTTGCGGCTACATATTGCAGACAGAAAAATTTGCACCTTTCATCTGGATGCACTTGATCTTGAAGGAGGGGATTATACCTTAAACCTCCCTCAGTATAAAAGGACCTAATTCAATACTAGGGCCTTGTGATCTCCGTGCAGTATTTATTTATTTTTTTGCCATCTTCAGCTTCTGTCTAATGCACGATGCCTTTGCAGCATTACTGTGATGTCCTGGCTACACAGTCACACCGCTACATCCTCACAGCAGTGTTCAAGCGATGGAAAAACACTCCTCGTGTGCAGCACTGTGAGTCATTCCAGGTCTTATCACAAGCCGGTTAGCACCTACCACCAACAGGCAGTTTCCATTCAAGCCTGGACAGGCTAAAACAAAGTGCTGCACAACAGGAGAGTCATGGACATCCCCAAAGGCTGCTGGGACATTACCTCGCAAGTGTTCTGTGCCCTGTTCTGAATTTGGCAGCATTTTCTGCGCTACCTTGCACTGGCTGCTGTACGTGCATTACCTTGTTCTGACTGTTCCAGCATCATGTGCACTACCACTACTGACCTATGGGCTCTCACAGAGCTGCGATCCAGCCAATGACACGCACACAAAGACACAGAGCATGCGGAGGGATCAGTCACTTACTCTCCTCGACTTCAGCGGGGAAAGGCAGTGGGGGGGGGAGAGAGGCAAAGCGTCAAAGACACAGACAAGCGAGCAGTGGGGCGGCAGTGTAGCACAATGGGTCAGGAGCTAGTCTTGTAACCTAAAGGTCGCAGGTTCAATTCCCAGGTCAGACACTGCCGTTGTACCCATGAGCAAAGTACTACATTGCTTCAGTGTATATCCAGCTGTATAAATGGATACGATGTAAATGTTGAATGTAGAATTTTGTGTAAGTCACTCCGGATAACAGCGTCCGCTAAATGCCTGTAATGGTTTAGAGAGAGGTCCACCTCAGCAGGGAAGGACATGCATACTGGGAGTTTTCTTAAACAGGTAAATAATCAAGCTAACCCCAGGGAAAGTTTTTAGATGGATGGACAATTCAAGGATACATATAATTAAGATTAAGCCAAGCCCATCAAAATTCTGTCTGCATTTATCAAGCCAAACCACTCACTCTTGCCTTACTTCTCAGGTGTTCACCACTTTTTCACTCAGCAAACACAGCATTTAGTAATGTCACATCAAAATCAAGCATTGTAGATTTTAAAAAGGCAACCCTGCACCCCAAAACACCCTAAAAATGTTTGTTTTTTTATGAGGAACAAGTGAGTTAGGGTTCTTTATGGTTCGGCCAGAGAGGCCTTCCAAACAATTTATAAAGAAAAGAAAGCAAAAAAAAAATCATTTGGAGTCATCAACCTGTCAAAGCTAATTACCAGTGGCCTGAATCTGACCAAGGGCTTACCAGAACCGGGCCAAAAATAGCTGTATTTCAAAGACTGTTTATGAATGCCAACTCTTCCAAACCGCTGAAGTTTTCAAATATGCTCAACTAAAGATAAATATTTGTTTCACTATTTAAATACTGGTCCCACAAAAACAAATCTGTGAAATTACTCAAATATTACAAAGCAAGAATTAAAAAAATATACTTTATAAAGCTTAAATGTACTGAGTGCTTCCCAAACATTTCAGTGCAATTACTAATTAACTGTCTAGGAGGATTTAAGGATGAGATTAACAAGGACAGAGTCGTCTACAGTCAAATGCTCTCAACATTTTTCTAGAGGGACACAACAAAGCAGGCTTCCTAAAACAGCTAACTAACCAGCGTAAAGGGACAACTACCGCAATTACACACTAAACTACGCGAGCAGACAGAATACCACGGTCACCTCACCAGTATCAAGAATGAGAAGCGCAGCTCTAATGCATGCTGGGAAATGTAGGCATAAAAGAAAATATAATTCAGTTAACATGTCCACGTGATCAGAGGGGCTACAGCTAACTGCGGACTAGACACCGTTTGTCCTATTACACTGAGAAGCCAGTGTGGCACAACACTGGTTACCAGCAAGGCCGACCTCACACTGGCTACCAGCATGGTACAGCACTGGCCACTCCCACCGCTGAACAGGGAGGCCAACCGCCAACTTCCTTTGTGTAGCGGCTACCGGCAGGGATACCGACGCTAAAACTTTTGAAATCGTGTTGGTGCTTAAACGGTGCCTGACCCGATACCTTCTTTAAAACGAAGAGCAGCCAGGAATGTCTTTTCTTTTATTGCAAAGGCAAAGATTATTTATTTATCTGTTAAATTACACTTAAAAAAAAAAAAAAAAAAAAATTTAAACAGTATAACGTTTCGCTTTTGACCGAATTTAGGGCTTGCTAGCTTGCTAATGGTGCCCGCTGTCGACCGAGCGAGTGTGACGTTAGCTAGCGAAGGCGTGTGGCTCCAAAATGAGGCACCGAAATCTGCATTGTGACTCAGTGCGGTAGGTAGTGGTTGTAATCGAGTCGATGACACAGTAGTACCGGGTTTCGGTACCAAACCCTAGCTACTGGGCGCCGTGGGCCAACCTTTCGGATTTTTTGTTACTTCACCTTACAAATCTGAAGACTTGGTCTCGTCTGATTTACTAAAGTGAAGTGCACTCCGACAAGAATCAAATCTGCCCGGCATAATTTGATTCCTAACACAGGCCTAAATGAATTTATTCTCATGCTGGTTTTCTCCCAAAGGTTGAGATCATCGCTGAATGACTCATTCTTTTCACAGACACTTTTTTTTAAAAACTGAAGTGCACTCAAGCCCTGATCTTATTTTGGTTGCGGTACATCTTGAGGGAAGGATAACAAACCGAATACGGACAGAGCGCGGCTAGATCAACTGTTAGAGGCCGGGGCTACAGCGCAAATTAGAACTGGGGGGACGGGGGGGGAATGGCTCGGAGGGAACACTCGAGTCCGACCGTCACCCACGCCGGGAGCAGCGGGAATTAATTTATCCAATTAAATCTTAATTCGGCGGCAGGATGTAGCGGCGGCGGCGTGTACTTCCCGCGGCTGGACATGACAGCTCTGCTCCTCCACCGGCGCGTGGGCAGAGGCCGCGGCGGTGATCCTCTGGGGGATACGAGAGTCGCCGAAAGCCAGCCGGGGCGCTCCGGCGTACTGCCCGTCTGTTCTGGAGCGCGCGGGCCATCGGTCGGTTTACGCCCTTTTATTTATTTTATTTCTTATACCTCTTGCGATCTCGGCCCCATTGAGAAAGAGGGTTCCTTACCCTCAACTGTCACCGAGAATCTTAAATAAGGGTTAAATAAATGAGTGCCACGCGGAATATTGTTCCTGCAGCCACCATCAGCGAATATTTTCTCTCAAATTAAGCCCTTGCCGCAGATGCACAGTGCTTTCGGAAAGTATGCAGACCCCTTCACTTCTTCCACATTGTGTTACGTTACAGCCTTATTATAAAATGGGATTAAAGGAGTACCATGGTGGTTGAACGTGACACTTCCCAGTTGTCTTCAGGCAACAACAAAACAAATGTGCATAATTTTTTAATTCTTCAGTCATTTTAATGCACTTTAAAACGTATTTTTCTAAGCCTAAATTTCCCACGATAAAAATTCACCCGAACCGTCTGGGCGTGGTAATGAGAACTGTCAGTTAGCTATGATTGACAGACCGTGCCCCGTTTCCATAGCTACCCTCATGATACGCGCTCTCTTTGGGAGACTGAATTTTCACAAGCTAGCTAGCTTAGTAGGGCTAGTATATCAAGTATCGGTAGATAGCTAAGGTAAGGACGTTGACTTATATCCAATTATAATTTTTATATCTAGCTAGCCAAGTTAAGATAAAAGCACAACTATAACGTCCTCATAAAAGCAAACTAGCAAGCTAACGTTATCGATAACATTGTCTTATGAAAGCAAACCTCCTAGCTAGCTAACGTTAGCTAGCTAGCTAAATGAATATAACCAGAAATAATCTAAAGGCACTCTAATTTGAGTGAACCTAACGTTAGTCAAATATTTGCATTGTCTGAACAGCAGGACGGTGTGTGCTGTCAGATTTCTTTACCGGGCGTGGAAATGGGAGTAGTTACTGTATTAGTGACGTAGCAAAATGACAACTTTCTCAACCGGTTGAAAATAGGACGATGAATTTAAAACGCATATTTCTCCAAAAATACAGAACGGACATATTTAATACTTTGCTCATTGTGTTTCTTCAATACCTCTTGTGCAAATAGCACATAAAACCGAGAAAGTGTGAAAATCACCATGGTACTCCTTTAAATTCCTTTTTATTCTCATCAGTCTACACACAATAACCTATAATGACAAAGTGAAAACAGGTTTCTTGCTAATTTATTAAAAAATAAAAAAACTTAAATCTACTACACTGTCTTATTTTTTGCGTTATTTCTAGCGGGTCTCCAGGTGGACGCCGTTTTTGTGTTGTTTTCGGAATTCGGCTGCAGGCCTGAGTGACGCACGCGTAAAAAGGTTTTTCGCCGGCGATGTTTGCGTCGCGTTGAGAGAGGCTGTTTTGTCTGAGCATCGCTTTTATTTTATTTACCCTGAACGGTCTTGACTGCCTTCGGAAAAGGCAGATGATTATCGCATTCTTGAGAACAGGGAAGCAAAATGTCTCTCGTGTGCTATGTCCCAGAAACCCTCTAAGAGACCCTGTAACGATTTGGCAGCCCAGACACACCCGGGAACAGCGACGCATCGAAACCCAGGGGGGCCATCTGTAAATTCCCCTCGCCGTGGATGAACAGGGTTCACACAAAAAAAAAATTGGATTTGCGGAAATTTCTAGCCCTTTCTGTTACGTGACCTTGATTTCATAAGTAGGCCGGAGGCTCCCCATTGCCCAAAGCATGGATTAGCATTTTGAGAGGACAGTGCAAAATTTCAGACTCTCTCATTCTTAACAAGCATCATCTTAGGCGTGCCCAGCAGTAGTCCATGCCTGCAGAGCCATAGCACACTATATCATTTTCAAGGCAAGAGAAACCGTATTAAAGAACAACCTAACCACATTAATCTTTTTAAAACAAGCTCTTTGCCCAGACTAATATGAATAGCTCAGCTTAGCTCAGGGGTGGGCAGTTCCGGGCCTGGACGTCCAGTGTGTACACAGGTTTGTTTCCACCAAATTTCCCCTGGCTAAATTAGCTAATTGGCTGCACACATCAATACTGGTTCACTCTGTAGAACGGATCAGTCTGTAAAACCTTTCATACAGGGACACAAGAACAGTCTTCAGCTGTCATCCATGCGCTTAGAGAAAGGTAGCTGAAATGTCAGATGGTGTGAATGATAGGGCTAATTGAGTGATTAAGGGCAGAAGTTGGCATGGAAACCAGAAACAGACGAAGTCCTCAAATGCCCACCTCTGGCTTAGCTAAAGCACAGGCCACAGGCCTAACACAGAGGCCCAGTGATCTGTCCACCTCTGCTTCCCCCTCGATGAAGCTCCGCTCAAATTCATATTCAAATTCCTTAATTATCATGACAAAATTTGCATTTGCATTGCCAAAGCATGACAAGGAACATGTGGAAACATCAGATGACAAGCAGTAATAACAGAATAATGTGATTGCATACATACGTATACACATCCAGGTACGTACTATAATATATATACATACACAAACAGTAATAATAATACTAATAATAATAACATATTAACAGGATAATAATAGCCAAGGTCGCTATCTGCCCACCTCCTTCTGGTCCAGCTGGAGAGAGGACTTGATGAGATCCCGCAGGGCAGTCAGCTGCTTCTTCTCCTCGTCCTGCGTCTGTTTAATCTAGGGGGCAGAGGAGGACAGGGCTCACCCACGGTTCGGGACACACCAGCTTTGGGCAAGGGGTGTTCCACTCTTACCTCTTTCATAGCAAAGACAAAGACCTCTCTTTCTGAAGTGAAAAACCGGATGGCTGATCTCCAGGTACAGGGTGGGGCAGCCCTGTTACACAGCATCGAACTACATATTTTTCTATGTACTTCACGTCAAATTAAAGTGGCTTGTTTTCTGATTAAATAACAGAACTATGTAGTGCCAAATCTTTAAAAGCCTTTAGACTTTACGTGCTCTTCACTATGAAAAAACAAAGCACAAAAAACCTAAAAACATAAGTTTACATGACAACAAATCTACATGAGACTCATTAGCAGTCTTGTTTTCTACTTCATTACAGTATTTATCTAGCATATTCACAGTCTGCACGAATAAAGATCAGCCCTTCTATTCAGAAACGTCAGATGAGAGGTTTTGTTTGAGCTCATCCGTGCTTACATTATACAGGTCGGCTGCCAGTTTCTCGATGTACTGTTTCAGCTTGTCCGCAGTTTTCAGGCCATCCTGGAAAAAGCTGAAACAAGATGGATGTCGTTCAGTCAGCTGTTGGAAGTCAGCCGCACTTTCTCTTCACAATTCTTACCCCCAATTCTTTGTGTGTGTGTGGGGAACTGCTGACTGCAGAACGTGTGCCGCTTGATTAACAGACAGACTAAAGTTAATCTAAAACTGATGGATATTAAGCAGCCATTGGGAGAGCAGAAAGCTGTAATCCAGCTTGTATGCGCACATTAAAAACCAAAATCAACGCACACATACTGTAAACACTAGGCCTGAACAGCACAGCAGGCTGCCAGAGTCAGCAGCTCTCCCAGCTCAGCGATTCTCACGAAGCTAAAACTTTATACCCTTGAGCTTCCTCTCAGGCACTGACATGCACACGAAAACTAATAATAATATGGAAATGAAAACTGCTCCATGACACCATTTTGCATGCAAGATAAAAGAACTGTGACGTGAGATAGTCGGACGGAATCGGGCTGTAGAGTTGGGCCTCTCTCCTTGGTGCCCTAGATAGGCAGGGAAACTTCAGTGTGGCATCTACTGTTCTACTTCCGGGTCATCGGCATGTTACCCCTCAGGGACGGGCACAGCGATTGTCCTCCAGAGCAAATGTACCAGAAGAAGAGACACAGAAGGCTGGAATCTATTCTGAGATCACCTAAAGTATTAGTACTGCAACACGCAGCAAGAGCTCAGCGGGCAGGTGTGTTAGCTGCTACATATTGCAGTGAGCTTGACTGACAGGTGTGTTAGCTGCTACATGCTACAGTGAGCTTAACGGGCAGGTGTTAGCTGCTACATGCTACAGTGAGCTGAACAGACAGGTGTGTTAGCTGCTACATGCTACAGTGAGCTTAACGGGCAGGTGTTAGCTGCTACATGCTACAGTGAGCTGAACAGACAGGTGTGTTAGCTGCTACATGCTACAGTGAGCTTGACTGACAGGTGTGTTAGCTGCTACATGCTACAGAGAGCTTAACGGACAGGTGTTAGCTACTACATGCTACAGTGAGCTGAACAGACAGGTGTGTTGGCTGCTGCATGCTACAGTGAGCTGAACAGACAGGTGTGTTAGCTGCTACGTGCTGCAGCGAGCTCAACGGATAGGTGTGTTAGCTGCTATAGGTATGTTACGGACAGGTACAGTATGTAAGCTGGTCTTCGGCCAACACCGCAGTCTTTGCCAAAACAATACCTCAAAGTACCAAAGACAGTGACTGAAAGAGGAACATTTTCCCAGCAACAGAGTCTGCCTCAGTTTTATTTTCCTAAAATAAACAAAACTGGGACAGCAGCTGCAAAAGCCAAGTTTCCTCAGATTGTGTTTTCCAGACAGACAGACGGACGGACGGACGGACGGGGTGATTCACCTCAGGATTTCCCGGAGACCTAGTGTGCCCTTGGCGGCACGCCTAGACTTAATTCTCATGCCACCAAGACAAAAAAAACACAACAAAAATACATACAAAACATCCTGAAGCACAGTGTCCCCATTACTGCACTGGGCTGTCCTGTTTCTACTCGGTCCCGCCCCCCCGGCCCACCAACAGAAACCTGGCTTTCTTAGGCCTTCGATTCAAGTAGTAAACAAGGACGGAGTGTAGCACAGTGGGTAAGGAACTGGGCTTGTAACCGAAAGGTCGCAGGTTCGATTCCCGGGTAAGGACACTGCCGTTGTACCCTTGAGCAAGGTACTTAACCTGCATTGCTTCAGTATATATCCAGCTGTATAAATGGATACAATGTAAGATGCTATGTAAAAGTTGTGTAAGTCGCTCTGGATAAGAGCGTCTGCTAAATGCCTGTAATGTAATGTAATGTAAACAAGCCCAGCCCACATAACATCCACTGCAAGGCCAGAGAAGGCCACAGGGGGGTGGGGCTGCCTGCTGCATGTGAGCGAGAGCGTACGAGTTTGTTAAGAGTAAGCGCGAGCGACAGCTTATTTATAATCCAAACGTCGTTAACAAAAAACTATAATTAGCATTACTTCAAAAAACCTGCTAGGAAAACAATTTGCACTCTTATCGCCAGTGCTCTGACCTCATTGGCGATGCAAATGCAGGTAAATGTATGCATCCGATTTCACCCATCGCACACCAACGGTATCAGCCGCTGAACTGAAGCCCTTCCTCAAAAACATTTCATTTGAATCAGTGTCCAGTCTATGTGGAGACAGGAACAGGAGCCCTGTACAGAGAAACTGAAAGGCACACAGGCTTTAAGGGAAAAGCCCCAAACCGAACGCAATAAAGATTGCTCCCACGTTCCCGGAGATATTTATTCTTCCCCGCCACTGCCTGTCGAGGAAAGAAAAAAAAAAAAAAAGTGCCAAAGCTCCATCATCCTGACGCCTCTGATGGATCTCACGGGCTTGCGGTAAATCTGTAACAGAACCCGGCGGACCGGCTAAAAGACTCCGCTGCCTGCTGACTTCTGTTGCCGTGGCATTCTGCTGCACACCACCTGACTCACCATGATCACACCCGATTGGCTGAAACCAGCTTGTGAAGGCTGGAGAAGCTTGAATCGACACTCCTGGTAGGAGTGATAGGTTTTTATTAAAAATGTAATTAAAATTCAACCTACAGGACAACTATAATAAATATGAAAATGATGATAGTCGATCTTAAACATATATTCCTTGTATTTTGGATTGATGTGTATTAGCATACGCAGACTTAGGTCATTTTTTCCCATTCAAGATAGCATGACTGTGTGTCTCTGTGTGTGTGTAAGGTGACTGGGGAATGGTTCAGCCGTACGTACCATATTTGGACCGCCTAACGTCTTTTCTTTCTCTCTCTCTCTCTCCAGCCCTTATCTCTCCCTCGTTCTCACTCTCTCGTCTAAACTGCGCAGTAAATCACTCCGTCTGGGAGCCCCCACTGCACAAGACGAGCCGAGCGCCCTGCCCGGCAACAGCCAGCCCGGCAACAGCCAGCGCGACGCGTCACTTTCAGAGTCCTCCCTCTCCCCCCCCGGACAGATCCATCCCGCCCCTCCTCGTCACTGGCTCTGTCTATCATTACGCTTTCCTCTTAACCACTCCATCCAAGTCATCTCGTAATGGATTTCCACGTCCGTAGATAAACCCCTTTCCCTTTATTTTTATTAATCAGTTCCAATTAAACATTGATTCAGAACAATGATTTTAGGGACTGTGAGAAATAACCGCCCGGGGGGTCTATTTCAACAATGAGGATCGCTTAAGTGGGAATTACCCATCATGCCCCTCCCTGTCCCCGTGCTTCACGTTTCGTCCTGAGAACGGTCTCGATTAGGGACCCGCAGCTGATGGGATTTTTTCGGAGCTGCAGAGTCTAACCGCGCAGCGCGATGACAGCTCTTCCGCAGAAACGCTGTCACGCTGACGGCTCTGCGTCCGCTGGGAGTCTCTGCTGACTTTACAGAGTCGTGAAAAAGTCACAACACATAATCCAACACAGCGTCCTATCCGTGAAATTTCTACCTTTCTTTTTTTTTTGCATCCGCGCGATCTCTAAAATGACTGCAAAAACAGAAATGAGCATTCCTTATGCTACAGGGTGTGTTTTGGAGGCAAAAGAAGTCCGGTTCAGAGCCACAGCGGGAAACCACACGATTACAGCTTCCTTCACGGGCTTTATATAGCCCCCAAAACCAGCTCAGCACAGCGCAGCTGAGAGCAAAATAGCAGCCAGCATCCTCGTCCTGACCAGAGTACCAACAGATATCCCAAAATGATTCTAGTAATATATGTCATCGCTCTATGGTGAGTCTGTTCGTTTGACCTCTAAACAGCCAGTGTACTCGTCCTGACCTGAGAACCAACAGAAATCCCAAAAAGATACTAGTAATCCTCAACGTTCTGTGGTGAGCCAGTTCATTTGACCTCCAAACACTGGACCTCCAGCTTGCCCTTTTCCAGTAAAAAAACACCTTGCTAAACAGAACACCACCAACTATAAGACGAAACATTTCCACAAATGGAACGCAGATATAATATTCTCATACTGAATGTGAAATCTATGAGGGTGTAGGTCACACCTGCCAAGCCATTGAGAAGCAGGAACAGGAAGTAGGGCGGGACTACTCACTTGCATTGCGCGTGGTAATACTTGATCAGGTTCTGCAGAAGGTCCACCCCCTTCTTGGTCTTGATCTCGTTCACTTTGATCAGGTACTGGACGACCAAATATGGGGGACAAGAACAGAACATTAAGATGCCATTAGTGACTTATAAAAAGTTGAACTGCACAATGTGGACATTTCGGAGGCCAATATCAATAACTGATATTTTACCAGCCAATGCTGGTAAACTGCAAACTGCAACCAATTTTATTTACACATTCACAGAATAAGTAGATGAGCACAGACAGCAACTTATGAATGAAAAATGTGACAAATTGTATTTGTACATGAATCAATAAAGTCACTAGTATCTCCAAGCAGCTTTGCTGGTGAGTTTGGCTTCTGAAATTGATAAATTAAAAATAGTCTGTTCAGGAGACTATGATTTAACCTGCCATTCTACCCAAAACAAATCCGGGAATATAAGTGACTAGGACTTCCTACAATTTGAGTATGACAGCAGAAATAACAGTCCCTATGAAATCTGTATGCTACCATAATACAAAAACACAACTGCTATGGCCTTAAGAAGATATTGTCCAAAGAGATTAATAATATATAATCTTATCCTGATTTTCATTTCAGGCTAATGCTTCTGTATTCTCTATTCAACCGAGTGTGGCTGAGTTGTGTGTGTGTGTGTGTGTGTGTGTGTGTGTGTGTGTGTGTGTGTGTGTATGTGTATGTGTGCGTGTGCGTGTGCGTGCGCGTGCGCATTCTTAAATGCCGTGGATGCTGCTAGGATGAGGGGGAATTTATTCACTGTTTATTCATTTATTATCTGGTTATGGAACACAGGGGAGGAAAGAGAGGACACTTCAACAGAGCAAAATAACCCCGAGCCATCTGTCAGCGCGGTCTCCCTGCTCCACATTAGACTGAACCCTTTAACACTGAGCCAGTGTTACAGCCCCTCTGCTCCACATTAGACAGAACCCTTTAACACTGAGCCAGTGTTACAGCCCCTCTGCTCCACATTAGACTGAACCCTTTAACACTGAGCCAGTGTTACAGCCCCTCTGCTCCACATTAGACTGAACCCTTTAACACTGAGCCAGTGTTACAGTGTCTCAGCTCCATATTAGACTGATCCCTTTAACACTGGACCAGTGTTACAGTGTCTCTGTTCTAGATTAGACTGAACCCTTTAACACTGGACCAGTGTTACAGTGTCTCTGCTCCAGATTAGACTGAGCCCTTTAACACTGGGCCAGTGCTGCAGCATATGAAAGGAGGGCTAAAACCCGTCGGGCTGTGATCATGTGTGTGTTTTATCTCTGAAGCACCCACAGTTTACCAGGCTCTAATACGAGTTGTCTTGGCTACCAGTGGAGTGACATCTTCCCTCTGGGCACATCGAAGACAATAACATGTCAACATTTTGGTGGAAAGCCACTTTGTCGCTGGAAACTAACCTACCGGATCAGCTAGAAAACAGTGTCAAAATATTATGTTAATTATTCCCAATCTGTGTTTGGCACTGGTGGGGTGCAGACTTCAGTTACACAGCGCTTGAATACAAACTAAGAGTGGACGCTTCTCCTCTTTAAAAAGGCTCTGCTTGTGCTGTTTTGCTCACGACTCCACAGACTCCACGGGCAGCACCGCGTGCTTCCTGTGACCCTGCTCCGCGACCTTCGACCCCCCCGGCGCTCACCTCGCACATCTGCAGCTGGAAGAGTCGGCGCTCCTTCTCCATCTCCTCGGCGATCTCGGCGCCGGTGATCTCGGTGCGGATCATTCCGTGCTGCTTCGCGTGCTCCCGCTTCTCCTTCTCGATCTTCGTGCTGGAAAATCAGGAAGACTCCCGAATCAGGAAGACTCCCGAATCAGGAAGACTCCCGAATCAGGAAGACTCCCGAATCAGGAAGACTCCCGAATCAGGAAGACTCCCGAATCAGGAAAACTCCCGAATTTGGGGGGGGGGGGGGAGCCAGCTCTCCCAGCACAAAGTGCTTCTGGGAAAACTGACAGCTTCACTTATATAGAACAACTTGCAGATATAGCACAGTAGTCCACAGTTCATAATTTCCATCTTATTTTCCAGGGGTAATATTAAATATATTGCCTCGCTGTCTGCTTTTCAGTCAATTTAATGAAAAATAATGGGGCTGACAGTTATCATTTATCTTTTCCACTACTGAAATGGAGCTCCTTCATCAATGAGAGAAGAGGAAATACGTGCCCAGTAGATAAGGACTGAACGACTAATGCTGTGCTTTTGATTCTGTTTGTGAATGGGTAGCCCAACAGATACGATACCCATAATCCAAATAAAACACACAACAGATGGCTATTTGTTTAGCCATTACAATTTTTATCTCTTTCTTAAACAAGATTTAATCCCCAAATGTAGAGTGAAACCAGGGGCACTGCAGCTGAAGTGCAGGCATCCCTCCCGTGAATGTACAGTAGCTGCAAGCCTTGATTCACACAGCGTAAGAGAGAGTTAGCGCCAATTTTAAGAGAGGCACATGTCACTGATGACAGACCTGTGGGATCCCAGCATGCCCCAGTGGGAATGTTGGGTGACTCTTAACCCTTTGAAGAGAAAGACTTTTGGAATGTTTTTTCAGAACTTTAAGTCCGTGTTCTACAACTCCATTGCTTTCAATTACCAGCAGTGATTGTTACATCAACATTAGAATGTTCAGTTAGAATACATGTGGTCTGAATGTCCAACACCTCAACAGGTTAAACCACTCCCACCCCAGGCTGATTGTGTTCTATTGGCTTAGCCAAGAAATCAATCAATCAATCAATCACGGCCATGACGTGCTAGACGTTTAGAACTGAATTTGTCCGGAGCTGCCCTATTTGTAATGTATTCAGTCGCGCAAATACAAAAGCATTGAGCAGGCACTTCTCGGCATACAAATGCAGCGCTAATATCTTCGTGCCATATCTGAGCAGCACTAATATCTCTGAACCTTATTAACACATTTTTTTTTGTGATGAACGCGAGATCGTTTTTCACACAACGCTGACGGATCCAACGCCGTGCGCGGCGCGGAACGCGGAGCTTCTGCGAACAGCGGAGCGCGGCCTGCCGCCGAGAGACGAGCCATTTCCAGCCAACGCCCGCACACTCGCAGACGGGCTCACAGACGCGGCTCACAGACGCGTCGGCGACTCACAACTTGGCTTCGTAGTCTTTCCACGCCTTATCGAACGGCTTCTTGATATCCTGGGGAGAAAATAAAAAACCCGAAATGAGCAAACGGCAGTGGAAATCAGAACTAATATAATATAAGAAAAATACTTAATTTGCAGGTGTCTTCATACGAAACAAATCAACATGGGGCAGCAGTGTAGTATAATGGGTAAGGAGCTGGGCTTGTAACCGAAAGGTCGCAGGTTCGATTCCCGGGTAGGACACTGCTGTTGTACCCTTGAGCAAGGTGCTTTACCTGCATTGCTTCAGTATATATCCAGCTGTATAACTGGATGCAATGTAAATGTTGTGTAAAAGTTGTGTAAGTCGATCTGGTTAAGACTGCATTACAGGCATGTAGCCAGCAATGTAATTTCTGGGAAAGTATTGCCACTCTCAGACTTTGAGTCTGACTTTTCATTCAAACTATATTTTTCATTTGTCTTTTTAACCCCAAGAAAATCTGCCAACTATAGCAAATACATTACACACAAGTACATATACGCAACAGAAGAGTGTGAAAAGAAAAGCCATTAAAAATCTAGTTTACTAGCCCCAAAGGGGCATTAAATCAATAGCCAATCAAAAACAAGTAGACAGCCTCTGGCATCGAACAGCTTCAAAATAATAACAAAGCATCAATGAATATAAATGGTGTATGTGCTTAAGCTAAGTAGAAAGCACAGTGTTATCGTATAATAAGGCATGAGAAAGCTCAGAGAATATAAATTGTCATTTCTATCTCCCATATTCCCCATAGCCATCATGAAAACAGCTCACAGAATGCCGAGTCATTCTCGCGGATGTTCAATGTTTTATCACTTCTCTGACAACTTGTGTCAGTTTAAACAAAGCTGGAGTCAATCTTTCCAGGTTTAAACCAGGCATACGTCTGTAGGCCAAAGCAAGCCGCACCAAGCGAGAGGGCCCGGGGTCTGATAATCTGAAAATAAGGGGGTTGAGGACGCCGAAATCTTACCCCCTTTACTCCTTTGAGGTCCCCTTTCAGCAGGGAGTCCAGGGTGAAGATCACATTGTGGCTCAGGTTCTGGAGCTGTGGAAGAAGGGGGGTGGGGGGGGTCAGTCAGGCATGTCAGTAAACCCCACTACAGGGACAGGCTCCATTAACAGAGAACAGCAGCGCCTGTGGAAACCCCTCCGTCTCTCCCAAGGACTGACACAGCACTGCCGCAACAGGGCCTCCCAGCCTGTATACATGCAATAAATCTGCTACCTAAACAGGAAGTGATGTCACAGCCCAATACCACCAAACACCAGCACAGTTTGTGATTTTTTTGTCTTTTTTAACCAGCGTAAAATACTCTCACATCAAACATTTCAGAACATTTAAAAGATCGGCCAACCTGCAGCCAGACGCCAAAGACTATCCCCATCCAACCCCCCAAAAAAGAAAGACAATCCCACCACTAGAGGACCAGTGAATCCCAGTGACAATCTATAGTAGCTTCAACTCCTGTACTCAAAATCCCAAGTATTTTGGCATAGCAGAATGCACGTGCTGTGTATTTGTAGAGTCTGAATCCCGGTCCGCCCCGCCAACACCGCTGAAAACTGATCGTTGCTCACCATTTTAATTATTTATTTTCCCTCCAGAATTTCCGCCACACCTGCCAGGAACGTGACATTTCGGGGCAAATGAAGCACAGAGCCCGCGTCTGCCCCCTCTATCTCAGTTCTGCCAGCGCGCTCGCTAACTATGAGCGCCAGGGGCCGCGCGGATCCACCCCAACGAGCCGCACGCTGCTCATCCGTTTCACGCACGCACGCACGCACGCACGCACGCACGCACGCACGCACGCACGCACGCACGCACACGCACGCACGCACGCACGCACGCACCACGCACGCACGCACACACGCACACACGCACACACGCACACACGCACACACCACACACCACACACACACACCACCCCACACACACACACACACACACACACACACACACACACACACACACACACACACACACACACACACACACACACACACACACACACACACACACACACACACACACACACACACACACACACACACACACACACACAGCCTGCTCACGAGAGCATGCTGGGAAATCTTAATCAAATCTGCGCTGCGCTGACTCTTAATGAAATCAGCAGCAAACTCACAGGCACCAGAAAAAAAACACAGTAAAATCTCCAGTGTTAATTCAACTCTTAACAGAGCCCAATTGGGACCATACTGCATGTACTCTCTAAGATGTGATTTAACGTTGAACGTTTAACTGTGTAGTATAATGATTATAAACTTTATTTATATAGCACATTTCAAAAACGCAGTGCCATTCAATGTGCTTTACAGAAATCATGTGCATTGTGTATACTTTTATATTACTATGAAAACAGTATTTAACAATTATAATACCACACTATTATTTTAATTATTTATTTTATTATGTTTTTTTAATTTTTTATTTCACATATATTTATTATTAGACCCATGTAGAATGGTAAATGGTAAATGGTAAATGGACTGCATTTATATAGCGCTTTTATCCAAAGCGCTTTACAATTGATGCCTCTCATTCGCCAGAGCAGTTAGGGGTTAGGGGTTAGGCGTCTTGCTCAAGGACACTTAGACATGCCCAGGGCGGGGTTTGAACCAGCAACCCTCCGACTGCCAGACAATCGGTCTTACCTCCTGAGCTACGTCGCCCCCATGTCGCCCCCACGCCCCAATCCCAGGCCATGAGACTTCCTCATTACCATAGAGGGGGAAATCCCACAATCCTCTGCTGCAGAGGCTGCCCAGTGACAGCCCAACTCTGTCACAGCACACATCAGCACTTTGGGGGCCAGCGGGTGGGAAAGGTCAGTACCTCAGTAAAAGTCAGTTCCCCTCAGTCAGAACACGTCACTGAATCCAACCCTGAACCGGCCCAATGCCACCAAATTAAACCCTGAACCAGCCCTACACCCATGAATCTAGCCCTGAACTGGCCCTGATCTACCCCTGATCCAGCCCTACACCACTGAATCTACCCCCGATCCAGCCCGATGCTACTAAATTTAACCCTGAATCAGCCCTATATCCCTGAATCTACCCCTGATCAGGCCCTGTGCCACTAAATTCAACCCTGAATCCTCCTTCCGCCACTGAATCTAGCCCTGAACTGGCCCTACACCCCTGACTATACCCCTGATCTGGCCCTATGCTACTAAATTTAACCCTGAATCAGCCCTACACCACTGAATCTAGCCCTGAAGTAGCCATTCAGCCCATTCAGAGCACCACGGGCTCAGCAGCTGACCAGGGATCAGCCTTTGAATGGGAGGAGAGCGATGAGGAAATTTAAACAGGTCATGTGATACTGCTTGTGTAGCTGCCCCAATTTCTGTGAATATCAAATAGACGTACAATTTCAAAGAAAATTTGGCCTCAATTGTAAAAAGTGTAAAGATTTGCAAAAATCTGAATTTAAGACTTCACTAATCACAGCTGTCGGTCTACTAATGAATCAATTTAAATTGTTTCAAAATAAATAATTTGCCGCAGAATATTATAGAAATATAAAGCGTTAGTTGTCTAGACTTGACTGTTTAAAAACCCTTAAATTAATATGGAAATTAATTCTTTGAAACACGAATGCGTTTCTGACATAATATTGCATTAAGAGAATAAATCACAGCTCGTTAGACTTTGGCAGAGTCAAATTAAAAACAATTACAAGCTCTTTAGACTTCAGGAATTGCAATGAAAGGTTTGACTGAAAACCAGCATACACGGGAGTACCCAAGAACCATGGAGCTAACCCATGTAAAGCACATCGATTCCCACAACAGCAGGGCTAGATGTGAATGGAACTGTAAGGAGGAAACGGTGCGCACATGCTCACGATGCTATGCTAAATATGCTAGCAATGTCAGCCTTAGCGCGTCAGCGGAGGCTCAAGGTTATCCCCGTAGGACGTCCCGCTGTGAAGCATCCAGTTCCCCTTCCAAATTCCACACCGTTCCTCCGTTTTCCCCTTTTCAATCTGCAGCTCTGGAAAGACTAAAAGGGTCGACCCAAACTACGAGGGCGCCAGGGTCTTGCGGAAAGGTGTCAAATCACAGGGTTCGGCAGTTACGTCGAAGTCTTTAAAACGGTCCGCCGCAAGAGAGAGAGACGTTTCACAAGGGGGGAGAGGCAGCGTAATATTTCTTCTCTTCCTCACACAGGAGTCTTGGTTTCACTGCAGAAAGGGCTGAACCTCAGAAAGAGGGCTCGGGTTGGGTTTCCAAATTAGCAGGGGGGGGGGGCGGTGGGGGGGTTTGAGATGTACGGCGTTTCCTCAGAGGAGTAACGGCGTAATGGCCCGTAACGAGCTGCTTTACTGCCGCCGCGGCGAAACGAAATCGATCTCCGGGCCCGGCGCTCGCTGACTGCACCTCGCACTGCCGCGATAAATCTAAGCGAGGGGTCGGGGGAACCGCCGCCGTTTCTCCCCCTTCCTCCCGCCGCCGTTCCCCGGATCGTCGCGCCGGGGTGTTGGCCCGGCTTCGTTTCGCATCCGCAATTTGGGGGGACCTTCTGCGGACACGCTAAACACTGGTGTACCGCAACCATGAGCCAAAATAACAGGTCCTTCTCCTCCGGTAGAAGGACCTACCGCGCATTTCATCTTTTCAAGTCGGTAAGGTCGCGCGCAGGGGGGGGGGGGGGGGCCTACTACGAGCGATATCAAAATAAGAGCGTGCCTTCCACTTTCAACCAAAAGGTTCCTGCCGCCGTGTCTTGAAGTCACTTCCTGTGTGCCTGTCGCCACAAACACAGGCTTTATATTCTCCACACCACTTAACTGTGGCACGTCTAACTATAGATTACGGATGCGTACGGTTTTCGGGTGCGAGAGGAAGGCTTCCTGTTTTCGGCCAAGGATAGCTTTTAGCTGGAGCTGCCTCCACCCAAGTCCGACCTTGTAACCGTCAAATACAGGGAGGGCTTTCAAAAGGGCCAGCCTCCCCGTCCCGTCTCCGACCGCTGCCATGACGACGACGGGCTGCTTTTTTTTTTTAAGCCCACAGGGGAGAAGAACCACTTTGCTTTTTTGGGTTCTGCCAATTCCGAGGCAGGTGACAGGGAGCACAGCTACTACCCGCGCGCATTGCTGAATTAACGACGAATTTCCATCATCGCCGGCAAAGGTAAGAGTCACGGGAGGAGACGGTAGAGGAAGACTACCTAGCTTGTAGGTAAATCGGAGCGCTCGGTACAATTTAGTTAGGAAAATGGAGAGCATTGTTGGGCTGAACGACCTGTTCTCATCATTATGTTATGTCCTGTCACGTTGAGACATTCTATAAAATATTCTGAAAGGATACTGGGGGGCCACAAAGACCATTTCTAGGAATATGTTTGTCACTTCATGTTTATGCAACTTCCCTGATAAACTCCTAACCTACTAATCCCCACCTCCTCACCTCCGCTCTCTGATAGCTGGTGTACTTGAAGCTCAGTTATGTTGTGGCTGGAGCTGTTTTCCTGTCTTGCGCCGTGTTTATATTTGATATAATGTAACCATGGCGAAGCCCAAGACAAATTTCCAGAAATGGATAATAAAGCTTTCTAATCTAATCTAAATCTGAACATTATGACTATTTTGCAGGATTTAAACCAGGTGGATTTTTCTTTACTTGAGGGTAGGGGTATTTTTCCCTGTTGTCAGAATTTGGGAGTTTGAGTTTTTCCACCGAACGCAAAATAAAATAAAAAAAGACTGCATGCCGTCATTCCACATCCTGGACTCCCGTGACAAACAGGCCTGAGAGCTGACCTTCAACGCTGGGGTTTGCTTACGACCTGGCCCAAAAGTGCTTCACTGACAGGAAGAAAAAAGCACTACTGACAGCAAGAAATACGCCTAGCCTTAAATTATTCAAGGTTTAAAGGCATACCGAAGCACATGTTCTAGTGAGACTTGGATTAATGTAGCCTTTCTAATATATGATATAAAATATTAGCCTATACCTTTTCATTGTTTGATCTTTTCTAAATTTTTCAGGCTAGTTCAGAATACTACCACACCCCTGAAATTCACACAATCCTCTCCCAGGGAATACCTCTCAGGTGTCTGCAAAATATGGAACCTCCCTTTTCCAGTTTACTATTCTTTTCCAAACAACTACTCAAAGGTTTAAACCAGTGCTGCCCAACCCTGTTCCTGGAGATCTACCACCCTGTAGGGTTTCACTCCAACCCTAATTTGGCAAATCTGGTTCTACGAATTGGCACAACAATGAGGTCTCTAGCTGTTGCATGAGGTGTGCTTTGTTAAGGTGAGAGTGAAAACCCACAGGACAGCAGATCACCAGGATCATGGGTGGCCAGCCCTGGTTCAAACCAAACGAGGTGGGGGAGGGGTGTTCAGTTGTGACAGAGCGTTCATTGGACGGCCAGCAGGGGGCGCAAGCCTCACCAGGTTCTTGAGCAGGGCGGACAGCTCCTTGGTGAGCGTGGAGAACTTGACGAAGGCCGTGCCCAGGTCGGGGTTGTCCCGGCTGATGAAGTTGCTGCCGAACTTGTCCAGCGCCTGTGCGTAGTTCTCCTCGTTCTGCACATGCTCTGTAGACAGGAGGGGAAATCCATGTGGTTAGGGGGGGGGGGGAATCAGTGATAAATGAACAACACAACATGTGCCCGTTTCAGATCTGTGGGGGCTAACGCCCCTTTTCTTTCAAGGACTAAGGACGGTGGTACATTCCTGTCCTAACCCCACATACCAGACCAGCACTCAAGGTCTTAACAGTGTCGCAAATATTTACCCTGGACAATGAATACATTCATTCACCTTCATTTTATTTCCCGGTGTTTGATGATATTCCTCTGAATAAAACTAAACTCTTAATCGGGCACTTCTCATTGTTTACATTGAGAATATTTCAATTCAGACTTGTATCTACAGACAGTAAGTACTATAATCTCTGTAAATGCAAGACAGATTATAAAGCAGTTCAATTTCCATCTTTAAACCTGGTTTATCCTTCGATTCTATAAATATCCAATTCTGATCTATTAACAAGCAACAGTGATTCCACAACTTTAGATCACTGGAAGGTAGTTTCTGTTTAATTTAATTTCAGGACCACAGGCAAATAAAGATTGTTGGAGACTGGCAATCCATTTCTGCATCTGAAGTAATAGTAATGTGAAGCTAACTCCTACTGTGGAAGAGCCATCCCTTTAAACAAGGCAAAACACAGGCTCATGACTGACCCTCTTGAGATAGAGTCAAGATAGTCATTCAGCCCTCATTAAAAAAAAAAACTGGGAAATACATTTTTAGGGTGGTGTGGTTTTACTCAGTCAGCCAGGAGAAAGGGTGAGAAAGAGGACGATCATGACCTCAACAGTCCAACCGTAACCGTAATGGTTCATAATGTGTTCAGAGTAACGTGGATCTCAGACCAGACGTTTGCATCGGTCACTGAATGACATGCCCAGTAGAAAACTGCTCTTTCGCTAATTCTCAGATCTCACGTGGCCTCGATTCTCCAACTTTACAGTGTCCCGTCCCCTCGGCCGAGAGACATTATTAGGTCACCCCTCCTCTTAGAGACGAAATATAAAGCACACAAACACGCAAAACGTGTCAATGCCCGTTGTGGCCAGCAGAGGGCCCACTCTCTGTAGCACGTCCACACTGAAGAGCTGCTGCTGCTGGGGCCTAAGGTGGTGTTTATGACGCTAATTCAGCAGCTGTAAGCAAACCGTCCCAGAGCTCTCACAAAACTAGCGAAGCGCAGTGATATGCTAAGCATCGTTAGCGCCTGCCTACAAATGTCTCTCCCTGTTCATTAGGCCGGTGGTCGCCCTCTACAGAGGTGCCCCCTCTACAGCCGGGTTCCTCCCCAAGATTTCTTCCCATTGGGGGAGTTTCTTCGCGCCACCATTTGAGGATTTTTTCCCCCCACTGGGGATTTTTTTGTGGTTTTTTTTAACCTCATGTGCTTGTTATATGGGGGTTCAGGCCCAGTTTTTACAACACTGTAAAGCGTCTTTGTGGCAGTTTTTTTGTAAAAAGCGCTATACAAATAAAATCGATTTGATCGGACTTGATTTAGAGGTGCCTAATGATTGCCTGAGAATCACATGGATCAGAGAGCACTGCCACTGGGAAAATAGATAGCGAAACGCAGGTTACGTGAGGTCGTTTAGACGACTCGCATGACTGCTTCGGCAACATGGGACAAATTCATAGATTTTCTACAGCCTCTGCCTGGCAAAAGCCTAGTGAAAAATAACGTCAGTACGCACGATATCCATTCATGTTGGTAATACAAGTCCACCTAAGCAAAAGGGACGCCGCTGACGCAGCCTCACGTTGCTATAGCTACGGGGCAGGTCTGTGAATGCATGGGTGTCAAACTCTCAGCCCCACGCCGCACAGTAACAGATACAGCCGTCTGATCACCACACCCCAGGCTCCGCACAACAGGGGAGAGAGGACAGACACAGCCCCACCTGGGCCCCCCCCCCCACCCGCTCCCCCAGGCACCAGCTGTCGGCTAAACGGCCAACTGCACACCTTTGTTTAGCCGGCTTGTATGTATGCATGTATTTATGATATGTATTTAGGGATTTTTAATTTTTTTGGTAAAAAATGATGTCATCAGAACAATTGGCCTCCCCATTTCCAACACCCCTAGCTGGCTACTTCTGGAATTTGTGGAACCCCCTGCAGATATCCATCTGCAGAGAGATATAAGCACAGCCCTACAGGACCGGAGTCTAACTTCAGACTGCATCACAAGGGCTGAGAGAAGAGCAACAACAGGACGACACCAGAGAGGACGGTCTTACGCAGCGACCGAACCGCTCCACAGAACCGAACCGCTCCACAGAACTGAACCGCTCCACAGAACCGAACCGCTCCACAGAGCTGAACCGCTCCACAGAGCTGAACCGCTCCACAGAACCGAACCGCTCCACAGAACCGAACCGCTCCACAGAACCGAACCGCTCCACAGAACTGAACCGCTCCACAGAACCGAACCGCTCCACAGAACTGAACCGCTCCACAGAACCGAACCGCTCCACAGAACCGAACCGCTCCACAGAGCTGAACCGCTCCACAGAACTGAACCGCTCCACAGAGCTGAACCGCTCCACAGAGCTGAACCGCTCCACAGAACTGAACCGCTCCACAGAGCTGAACCGCTCCACAGAGCTGAACCGCTCCACAGAGCTGAACCGCTCCACAGAACCGAACCGCTCCACAGAGCTGAACCGCTCCACAGAGCTGAACCGCTCCACAGAGCGAACCGCCCACGAACCGAACTCCACAGCTAACCGCCCACAGAGCCTAGAACCCGCTCCACAGAGCTGAACCGCTCCACAGGCGAACCTCACAAGAACCATGAACCGCTCCACAGAAGCCAACCGCTCACAGAGAACCGCTCCACAGAGCGAACCGCTCCACAGAGCTGAACCGTCCACAGAGGAGCAGAACCGCTCCACAGAGCTGAACCGCTCCACAGAGCTGAACCGCTCCACAGAACCGAACCGCTCCACAGAGCTGAACCGCTCCACAGAACCGAACCGCTCCACAGAGCTGAACCGCTCCACAGAACTGAACCGCGCGACAGCGACAAATCGCAACGTCCCAGCCATACGCAACGATCCCAGAGACAGCACAAGCCTCAACGCCCACTCAGGAAAGCCTATAATCCACACATCCACACGCTTCCCCCCCACCAACCACAGAGCAGGCCACGCCCGCACGCCAGCACTGAGGCTTCGGCTCTGTGTGTATACACACACAGGGGTCAGAGGTCACCTTCAGCAAGCTCTCATTCCCCTGCTCCCCAGAGCAGACAATGCTCAATGCTGCATGTCACAAATTCACAACGGGGGGAGGGGGGGGGGGGCTCTATGCGAACATCTTTTCCAGAGAACAGTATGTTTCCCAAGTTTCGAAATTCAGGAGCACACCAATGCATCCATATTAGATTAGCTCCAAAATTATTTATCCGGTAAGCGCAAGTCAATTTTCAGGAGCAAAAGTTCCTAAAATGGGAGCCCTGGAACGCCTGCGGAAGCTCGCCATGGTCACTGATAGGGCAGAGGTGAGGTCCAATAATCCACACGCGCTGAACATCAAAGGGGCAGCCAGGTGTAGATGCACAGGTGCAGAAGGGCTACTCTTTCATGCGACCGGTCCCATAATAGGACGTAGGCAGTCCAATGGCCACCAGGCCCAGACAGGGCGCGGTGACAAGCCAATTAAGGAGGGGCTAAAATAGGACTCCTCCATTATCCCCGATTAATGGAGATTGTGTCACGAGGACCGCATACGTTGAAGAGCTCGACGCAAGCCTTGTAAGTGTTAAATACCACTAATACAGGCTCCCTGTAGATAATTAAATTACAAATATGCTGAATGAACTGTACCGATATGTACGGCTTAGTTTCTCCTTAGATTTATTTGGTGCTAGCTCACTACTGACCTGTTTCAGGGCCACCTTTAGGAGGGGGGGGGGAGGACCGTTGTCCCAGGCCCTAGTGGGATGGCAATGGTCTGTGACTTGTGGTAAATATTACTGTCCCTGAGAATAATAACATAATTTTGTCCTGGGCCCGGAAATTTAATCCGTATTAATATAACGTGTGCTTTGTTCTCCACGCCCAACATTCAGACAATGGCTTTTCTGAAGCTTTCTCTGCTGACCTTTAACTGTGTGTTGAGTTCAAAGCTGACATTCACAGACCTATTTACTGCCACAATGAAGACATTTGACTATATTGGACTGCTGTCATTCCCATGCACTCCATTTCATTTAAAGGAAGAGAAAGTCACAGGAACCGCAGTTCAGGGAAAGCTTCGGGATTAGGCCTAATCGCCACTGGATTACTGATCAGCACACGTGTCAATGAAGCAAAAAATAAACTAAATGGTTGAGTCCAATGATTGGTTTAAAGCAGGGCTGTCTAACCCTGTTCCTGGAGATCTATTATCCAGTAGGTTTTCACTACAACCCTTGTTTGGAGGATCTACAACGTCAGTCAACAAGATTCAGCTTAATGGTGTCTTGTGGTGGGAAAGCTACAGACGAGATCTTAGCTGTTGAATGAGTTGCTTGTTGGGGCTAAAATGAAAGTAGGACGGAGATCTGCTGGAATAGGGCTTTGTTGGGGCTAAAATGAAAAGCTACAGGACGGTAGATCTGCAGGAACAGGGTTGGGCAGCTCGGGTTCAACGCCTCGGCCTCATCTGCTTCAATCCCACAAGCCGCAAATGGATCACCAAAGGCCTGGTACAGCATGTGTCACGCATACTAATTTACCAGGCGTAATTTACGGGGGGGGCGGGGGGGCGACACATGTACCCTGCACTTTTACAGACAGGTCAGATAAGGACAAATGTGTGAAAGTTTGGCTTAACACATATGTGGCAGGTGTAAGCTATAAAGTAGCCTATGTCTCATTTTATCTGTTGTCATCTAGTCACCGAGCCTCTCAGAAGTCACCAAATTGCAGGATCGACAATAGTAAAATTTTGCTGGGGCAGGACCATAAGAGGACCACAAGATCCCCCCATTCACCCCACCCCACCCCACCCCACCCGGACTCATGACACCTGCCTCACAATTATCCTCAAGAACAACATCGTGCTATTGCACAGAGTTTTACAACGCTCAACATGAGCAATGCTGCATTGTGTGGAAACGACTTTAAGTAAATAACTTTAAATTTTTAAATAACTTAAAAATATATTTTAATAAACATTCTAAAGGCTGTCCTGTCCAACTGCCAAAGTCCCGGCTTGCTCGGTGACCTCTGTGGTCAGAGCTCTCTGGAGGGTCAGACAGCATGCAGGCGTGCGCGTGTCATGCTGTCATGCTGTCTAGGGGAGGCCACTCCCCCCCCCCCCCCCCAGGGGGAGTGGCCTCCCCTAGTTCCGCCTTCACAGTGAGGCAGGGTCACACTCGTTACACACAAAAACAACACCAGAACCCCACAAGTAAAAAAGACTGGCAAAACTGAATAAAGCTCTCTATGTATGAGCAAATAATTGGTAAATAAGAGGCCTCGCACTGACCCTTCCAGTGAGAGAACACAAGCTCATCTTATCTTATATTTGCTCCAAAATGGCCGACAGTTCCCTTTGATTATCGTTTGAAATGCACGTCACCATTGAGACCGAAAAATTAAATTTTCTGGAGGAAGTCCATTTCAGTTGGAAAGTTCCGGAACAAACTGAGCAAACGGCCCTGACAAGGAAGATTTCATTTCCTCCCCCAATTTTGGAATCGTGCCTCTAACCGCCGCAATACCTACAGTAACCCCCAGGCAAGGAGCTCTACGGTTGAAGAGCGTGTCCTCCTCCGAGCTCCCCGTCCCCAAAGTTTAGCTCAGGCTACTTTCCCGCGTGGCACTGCCGCAGGGAGCCACGCTGATCAAAGCAGAGGCTTATCTCTCCGACAACAACCGCGATCCTCCTGGCACCCGGTTTAAGACACATCAACGAACTCTGAGGAAAGGCTGTTTCGGGTAAACGGAAGGCAGAACGCAGAGACGGCAGACTTCCATTTGGTTTGTCAACCGATACGTCGTAAGGATGCAAAAAATTTGGCAACGTCTCACAAATCCACTTGCTTTCGTTAGCTGAAGTGGAAGGCTATAGCTTCCAAAGCCACTTGATGACGGGGCCCTATACGGGGGCCCTGAAGCAGACTCGCATACGCAAATCACACGGGGCTCTGGGGCGGCAGTGTGGTGTAATGGCTAAGGAGTTGGTCTTGTAACCTAAAGGTCGTAGGTTCTGTTCCCCAGTAGGACACTGCCTTTGTACAAGGTGCAAGGTAACTTGCATTGCTCCAGTATATATCCAGCTGTATAACTGGATACAATGCAATGGATAAGAGCGTCTGCTAAATGCCTGTAATGTAATGGTTCGGTCCCAGCCGCAGAAACAGGCTGTGATGATTGGTGTACGAGCAGCGGGGGGGATTGGCCGCTGTGGGAAACAGGGCGGAGCTTTACCAACGCTTAACCGCAGAGGAACGGGCAGCACCAGCAGGCCACAGGGTCGGTTTCGTACCTTGTCCCGAGTTGTAGATGGCTTTGACGGATTTCTTCACCTTCTGGAGCGCCGTTCGATCTTGATCCAAAGCCTGAGAAGACAAAGAGAAAGGGGTGGGGCGATTAAGTCATTTGGTTCCTCGGGGTTCCGAAAAATGACCATAGCCCCCAAAGCAGGGGTAGGCAGCGCCTGTTTTAGAGCTGGAACAAAAAAAAAAAAAAAAAACACTTCCGTTTTTTGTTCCATCTCAGCTCATTGCACAGTGATGACTGATTGTCTGAAATAAAATATTCAGAGCAGCTCCCAGCTCATAAACAACAGCGTTAATTAAGCCGGAAAAAAAAACCCAATTACGCATTTAGAGGATCAAGCAGTGCTGGTACATGGGGGGGGGAGGGGGGGGTGGTTGCAGGGCTGCTGCTGCACCCCCAGCTCAGCTGCAGTATCAGAAATAATCAGAAATAAAACCCCCGACCGCTCCCCACTGCCTGTTTTTCATCAGACAGATTTCTCAAGCGTTATATATCTGCCGAACAGCACTCTGGACTGAAGGAGAAACGTCATGCGCTCCTTCCACGCATTCAGGTGTGAGTCGACCACAAAGACCGCTGCACCCTACCACTACCTCATACCGCGCACCTGGAGATATACATTACAGCAAGCGTCGCGGATTGTTCTAGAACGACTCCGATCAATAGCCGCTCAACAGGGCAACGTGGGGGAAGGAGGGAAGAAAAAAAATAAAAATAAAAAAACGCCTGACAGCGAGCGAAGATAACTTTACGTCAGCGTTTGGTTATCCTTAAAAATTCTCTGCCCTCAAGGCAACTCGAATTTCACCCCCCCTCCCCCCCCCCCGGCTCTCCCCCTGAGAGACAAAGCAGGGCCCGGGGCGGGGCGCCGATGTGCTTAATCAGCAGCTCGGCCGATTGGCTCCTGAGCATTAGCGCGGGGGGGGGGGCTGCAGCCAATCGATGCGCGGCGCTGCGAGCAGCAGGGGCGCGCGCGGCAGCCGAAAGGGCCTCGCGTCAGAGAGCCAAGTCAGGTAATTGCTCTGGTTAAAAACTGCACGATTAACACGACTGGATGCTACAGTAATGCACTGGGTTTCAGACTTGATGGATGCATTAGTACTTCCCCCTCAAGGTATTGGGGGGGAAGAAAAAAAAAAAAAAAAAAAAAAAAACATGAATAACACCACAAATGGGAACAAGAATTAAAACATTGCTGAATGGCAAGCACGAATGGTTTCCTCTTTACACATTCTCAATTTTCAATCAGCTTTTAAACACTTTACGTGAGATACAGAGAACGATTTCACTTTTTTAGTTGTATTGCATAACAGTAAGATAATTACAAAAAAACAGGAACAGCAACACAAAGTTCCTGTTTGCTGATAAAGGAGGAGGAAGATGGACTGAATTTCATCAGACTTCATAACTTCAGCAGTTATAATAATTTAGTCTCTGTCAACTTTCACACTGCACAAACTGTGCTATGCTATAAAACCTCTGATATTTACCAACTTCTCTGTAGTCCTTTATGAAATGCTTGCTTATGCAAACAGAACACGAGGCACCTCTAACATAGCTGTGATGGGTGTGGGAACAGATTTAGCCTAACTGCAGAAAATTCTAAAAGTACTTCAGTCTAAACAGGGAACTCTTCACTCGCTTGCTCAACATACCAATTACAGCCAACCAGCAAAAAGGAAATGTCAGAAACAGCAAACAGCCAGTGTTGAAGGCCATCATGATCTTTGTGAATTCTCAGCTTTACGTAAATATAGCATATACACACATCATCATGCAACCTACTTCAAATAGAGTAAGAGTACACCACACAGCCTGTGAACTTCCATTTCTGTCAAGTTATTTGCAAATGTTAAAAATAAATATTCTCTCATGGAACTGGAATACATTTTATAAAATATGGAAATAAATATATCGCAACACTCCATAAATATATTGGCAAATATACTAATTATTGCCACTTTAAGATGTAGTAATATTACATTTCTGTGAAATATATTTAACATTATATTTTCCACATAGGTCCACATATTGCAGTATATTCCATTTCCATAGGGGTTGGACTACATTTCCCAGTGTTGCCAATGCTGATTCAACTCATTCCAGATCCAGGAAATCACACCCTCGAGGTCCCTGTTCTTGTGTCAACACAACAGCAACTGTGACTTTTTTTTTTTTTTTTTTTTTTTTTTAAATGTGGCAGCAGTGGAGTCGCCTTTGAAGCCTGGGCTGCAGGTCAACATGGCAGATTCTTCCTGGTCACGCAGCTGTGCGATTGGCCCTGACCTTAATGATGTCATCCAAACTCCCCCAACCGACCCCGTGACCTCTCCAGACCAGGGGAGAGGCTCCTGCTCCAGGGAACAGAGGGGAAAGGGTCATCCGGTCAGAGGGCACCGGCCTGCTGTGCGCTGGTGTCTGCTGGGATACGATACTGAAGATCGCCATGACGACCCCATTGTCCCTAGTTCCCCAGTGTAACAATCTTGAATCACAGCAGAGGTAGAAAAATCAGGTACAGAAAGTAGAAGCCCTCTATTACTTTGATTTGCTAATTAGCACAAATCTGCAAGGGGGTGGAACTAATCAGTGAAATGAACTGGCTGAGCTCATGGGTAGAGGAAACATATGGCAGAACTTTTACTTTCTGACCACTGAACTTTCCACCAGTGGGTCACAAGGTTGCACATTGATGCCGTTGCATCAGTGTGCGCCAGTTCAATTGGCAATGGATTAAAATCATGTACATGTCAAACCACGACACAAGCAATACAATGAAAGTGCAAATTTCCAGAAGTTTCTACAGTGTCTACCTGGGTCAGACACAACGGAACGAGTTATTAAAACAAACAAGTCGGGAAAAATTAGGTTTAAAAAAAAAAAAAAGCGTGAATAAAACCACGGGCCATATGAGTTCCAGTCTACAGAAAAGACCGTCATCAGACAATACTGCGGCCATCTTCCTCACAGGCACACGACACGCCAGGCTGCGCTTCCCCAGATCCTTTCCACACCTCAACCTCAGTCACGATCACATAATTTTGGCGGGTGACAGCTAACGCACCGGGGGAAATCAAGGGGAGGAAACCGCAGGCCGCCCTGTGACTGAGCGAGCAGCTAATCTCCTGATCTCACATCAGCGGCGTTTGCTCTCCCACGACAGTCCCGCGGCCCAGCCCGGGCCCCGCAGGGCCAAGCGATGATTCATCGAAAGGCTCGACTGCAAGTGACACCCCAAGTCCACACCCGCCCCCCCAAAAAAGACCCGGGGAGTTCTGGCAGCCGGCTACCGCCCCCGATCGCCGCGGGCCAACGCGGGGAGACACGGTGGCAGACCGCAGGAGTGCCGCCATTGGTCTTCGGCCGGTACGGCCGACGTGCCCAGAAAGTCACACCGCGGAAGTGCGGTTCACCTTTCTGTCACATGCACCTTCACTGAAGTTACAGATGCCAATAATTAGCATTCTGATGTTCACAATAATCACTGGCCGCTGTGGGGGGGGGGGCAGAATGGGTCCAATCAATCAAGCATTCAGCATCAACGTTAGCGCCGATTCCACTATAATTTTTATTCTGAATCACTCCGTTCATTGTTGAAGATTGTTGATGGCAGTCGTCGACAGCCAGGCCACCGTGCTGATTACGCTCAAATAGGACCCTCCTGTTCCAAATCAGAGCTGATTCTATGGAGCCTGTTGCTATTCTGTAATTTAATTGATTGATGTTCTCCCCCTGGCTTTTATGGCCATTTTGGGAAGCAGTGCTCCACACAAGTTTTGCATAAATCAAAAAAAGGAACCAACTTGTAGCTCTAAGGAAAAGTTTACAATACTGTTTTTGCGTTATATTGTAACGATGACTGGGGAAGGGTCTCTGGGACCTGGTAGTGAAGCAACCCCCCCCCCCCCCTCCCACCGCCGCCAACTCCAGCTTCACCCCTCTCGGACCGCCCAAGAACCAGCTCCAGGGCTATGCGCGACAACTACCCAGCGCCTCCGGATCCGTCATCTCAGGAAACCATGCTCCAGCGACGGCAGCGACAAACGATGACCAGCAGCTTCTGGCTGCCTCGTACACGCCACTGTTAGGAAATGAAAGCGATACAGCACTCAGGCTGCTGCTAGTACAGACCTTGAGGAACACGCTATTGGTCATAGCAGCGTTCCCAAGGAAAAGCTGCTGCTAGTCACACGGCATTCAGAGGAAATCCCGCTATTGGTCATGCAGCGTTCCAAGGAAAAGCTGCTATTGGTCATGCGGCGTTCCAAGGAAAAGCTGCTATTGGTCATGCGGCGTTCCAAGGAAAAGCCGCTACTGGTCATGCGGCGTTCCAAGGAAAAGCCGCTATTGGTCATGCAGCGTTCCAAGGAAAAGCTGCTATTGGTCATGCAGCGTTCCAAGGAAAAGCTGCTATTGGTCATTCAGTGTTCCGAGGAAATGCTGCTACAGGTCATGCAGCGTTCCAAGGAAAAGCTGCTACAGGTCATGCAGCGTTCTGTGCTACTGGTAATGTAGTATTCCGTCGAAAAGCTGCTACTGGTCATACAGCACTCCACTGAAAAGCTGCTACTAGTCAAGTAGCGTTCCAAGAAAAAGCTGGTACTGGTCATGTAGTGCTCCAAGGCTAATTAGAGACTCTAAATTGGTATGAGTGCGTGCGTGAATGGTGCGTGTGCCCTGCGATAGATTGGCATCCTGTCCAGGGTCTATTCCTGCCTCTCGCCCAGTGCATGCTGGGATAGGCTCCAGCACCCCCCTGTGACCCTGCCCAGGCATAAGCAGGTACAGGACGCTTATCCATCGATGGAGAAAGACAAAATGGCAGAGCGAGGACGCGAACACAAAGCCGTGAGACTGGATGTCTGAGCTAGTCACCACTCATTACATCACACTCTCAGCACGGGCAGCCACGCTCAAACTGGCATCGGCCTTCAGCACATCTGATCTGGTCGGGAGGTTTCGGGCTGCAGTCATTAGCCTAATCTTTGCCTCTCGGCGAGAAAGTGATATAATCTTGTTGCGATTCCGTGGCTCAGAGAAAGAAAAAAAAAATCATTTTTATTCTGAAAAAGGCATGGCACAGTTACTGGCAACACTACATTTAGTAAAATCTTTTATCGCTGACCCTTATCGATGTAAATTTATCGTGTGCTGTACGGGGAAGCGGCGGCACTTCACTGGTATTTGCATTTTAAATAAAGCTCATTTATGAATCTGACTTGATGGCAGTTAATGGCAGTTAGGTGTGTGAGTGTGTACTGCTTGTGGTTGGTGCATCATTTACATTTGCATTTATTTGGCAGACGCTTTTATCCAAAGCGACGCACAATGTGGTGCATCACAGTGGAGATCTCAGAGCTGGCCCTCTCAGCCAGAGACGAAGGAGGAGGAGGAGGGAGAGGAAGACCTCCACCACGTCCAGTCCTCCACCCTCAGCTCAGATCCCACAGTGACGTCACCTAAACAAAGCTAACGGCTGTCAGCAGGCAGTGACAGGTCTTTAGATGGATAAACGCTTCCCTTCAATCCTTTAATTAATAGCGATGGTTATCCTCTCCGCAAGAAAAGCTTTGTAATTAATAACCAGCCTTGTGCTGGGTGATAATTTACTACTTTCATTATACTAACATCGTTTATTGAATTAGCCAAATACAACTGCTTTCTGAGTCGAAGGGCATTGGCTAGACACCTATCCTTCATCCAATTCTCTGTGGGTCTTAAGGAACATTATTTTTAATTGTTATCACTTTAAATCACCAGTCAAAGTACAAGGTTCCCATGCCATTTTTGTGTCATTAAAAGTGAAAATGGAAATTTATGGACTTTGTTAAATGTTATGGTGCATGTCTCTGAAACCTGTAAATCAGGGGTGTCAAACCCCAGTCCTGGAGCGTCCCGCAGTGTCTGCTGGTTCTTTTGTGCGCTGAGGGATGAGGGATTCATTTCGGTCTTTGTTCAGCGAAAGAGTCCACACACCTTGTTCTCCAGGCCTTAACTGAGCGCTGATTGAAAGGAAACCCCAAACATCCGCAGACACTGCGGCCCTCCAGCACAGACACCCCTAACATAGATCAATCACCCCCTTCTACAAAAAGAGCACAGGTACTGACGAAAGATGAGAAAATGTGAAGAATCCAGAATTTGAATGCAAACTCTAAAAGGGAACAAAGGAAGAAGGAAGTAGGAAGAAAAAAAAACAGGAATGTTGGCATCACGCTTGAACTACTCCCCCTGAGTAAAATGGCCGCCGTGGTGTTTACAACACATCGCACGCAGAGAACCTGAAAGTGTGCCCCTCTGGAAAAAAACAATGTCTGCATTCACCTTACGACCGCTGACCTTTACAAAGAGCATTTCTGCCTTCCCTCTGCCTCAATTATGTCACTACGCATCACAGCCAACCAGCCAGCCAGCCAGCCAGCCAGCCAGCCGTGACCACGAATATAAAACAAAAAAGGGAGAATCGCTTTAGGTGACTGTCTCTTCTCCCACTCGCTCAGGTGTGCTGTGGTACACGGGGACGACCCGTTTAAAATATTTTTAAATTGTCCGCGAACCGTGTACGCAGACAGGAAAGGCCCGAAGCTCAGCTTCATCACATTTCATTTATAACAACTTAGCAGCAACTCCGCGATGTCACGCCAACACTCGTTTAGATACAAACTTTGTGTCTGAAATGGCCCTTAAAATGGACAGCACAGTACTGCCGGTTCCAGGCTGAGGTTCACCACAGCCTGACCAGGGATCAGTATGCTGTGCACAGAGGAGCTGGAGGACAGGGTCCTAAATCGATTTGGGCACTGCCTCCCCCCTCAACTATTACCCCCCCCCCCCCAAATACAGCCACTCGACAGCAGTCTGCCTTTCAAGTACAAAAGCCACTTTAAGGGGCTCCAGTGTGGAGTTAATCTGAAGCAGCCAAAGGCCTCGGCGCAGGCCAATAGCAGCTCGCCGTTCTTCTTCTTCTTCTTCTGCAGTCAGGACATGAAGTGCCCACCCAGGCACTGAAACACCGCGCCTGGACAGGAGTCAGCAGGGTCATGGGCTGGCGGAGTGAGGTTTTCACGAACCTCAAAATGGGTGCAACTCCAATGAGCCGTCTATCACTCGAGCAAGTCAGAGGCTTTTGCCCTCCACAGAAAAACAGCTTTTGGTTCAAATAAGTGAGTCACTCATATTTACTTGGTAGCTGGACCCATTTTAGGTTTATAGAAACCTCTCTCTCTCCAGTGCTGCCAATGTCCTGATGGTTCCTGTGTGGGCATTACTGTACCTCTTCCTAAATAGAGCACTTCCTGTGACTCAGAGCACAGACCCGGCACTAAGTCGCTACATTACAGGGCCGGAAGAAAGCCTGCATCCTAACAAACAGCCACATTATTGGCTGCTCCATTAAGAGATGCCATTACTTTTTTCCCCAGTTCTGAACTGAACACATTATAAGGACTCTACAATTCAAATGCACTGTAGAACGACTCAATGACAATTTCCTCTGACCACCTCCATACAGCTGTGTGATAAAAAAAAAACTAGTCAACTGCAGGATGCTTCTCTCTAACGGCAGTTAAGGTCTATTTGTAAAGAATTTTATTTCCTAGAAATTTCCAGGGATAATAGGCTTTCATTAGGAAATGGATGAAATAAAAAAAACAATAAAAATAACCTTGCAGAATCCGAAATTTAAAATCTATTTGTAATGTTTAAACACAGTGGTGTATAGCATTTGTTAAGCTGTGAAGAACACAGTGCGGCCCTGACTAACAGTAGAGCCAGTCATGTGTGGTGCGGGGGTGACTGTTTATACCACAGGAGTTCACTAAATAACACTCAGCCTGTCATTCACCCCTCAGTCAGCATCCACGTGGGCGACACCAGTGCCAAATAACAGGTGTGACTGTTTGCCAATTAAGCTCAGATTTGTGCCGTTTGTATCATTACTAGACGCAGCCAGACCGGCTGCCAGTGAAATCTTACTCTCCCCGACCTCTCCACGCAAATTCACACAACATCCCACAGGCCTGGACTCCTGCCCAAACTGCAGAGCATCACCGGGCAACACTGTGGGTTAATACTGAGTCTTAAAAAAAAATACTGTCAAACATAAATAGATAATTCATTTTAAAAGCCACAAGTAATGCACTTAAAAAAACAGAACTGAAGTCTCAAGTTTGGTGCAATATTTCCCCCCTAGTCTATGGGCAGCTGATTAATGAGTATTAGCACATTTACATTCACACACTCACACATACGACTAGAGACCTCCTCCAATGTGCCACTTTACTTTTAGCTCATTTAAGGTCACTTCCCTTGAATATAGCAGTCTCTGCAAATGTACCCATCTTCACTGGCTATACTGTGAAAGCACCATTAACACCCAGACCAAGAGCAAAGCAAATTTCACGGGTGATGTTTTTGCCACTTCCGCAAAAACACGCTCGCTTGCTGTTCTTTGCATTTATCAAAATGCACTCAAACGATTTGGAAAATTTCAGCTGAAGCGAGGGTTAGTTACACAACCGTCGTCGCTATAGCAACATTACCAATCCTTTCTATAGAGCAAATGGCCTTTAACTGAAGCGCATGGTAGCAGGAGAAAGCGATATTCTTAACCGGAAGACAAACGCTGACGTGAGAGCCCTCTGGACTGCGGTGTCGACTACTACAGCGGCCGAGAGAAACTGCTTCTTTCACAGAGTAAGGAAAAACAAGACAAAAATTGCCTTTGCTCACACCATGGGCTCTGGGACATTGTGTTCAGAGATGATGAACATTTCCCCACACAGCTCAATCACTGAACATCATGCTAGCGCATTACCCGGCCCCAGCAAAATGTTCAGTGTTAAATCAGCTCCTACAGAGAATATAAGTTCCCAACTGGACTCGTATGTACTCCGTTAGAGTTGAATTAACACTGAACAGTTTACTATGCGTTGCATACTTCTGCTCTGGCATGGTCAACGGGCAAGAAGCAGAATATTTCACCTCTTGACAAGTGAATAATTTTTTTTCCCTTTCCTCCAAGGACTCCAAAGCACCAATCGTATTATTCACCTGCTGAATTGTGTGCCCATAAGCTTGTAAGAGCGCAGTGTCTCCAGTTCCAGAGGAGTGTGAGCAGAGGTGTTTAACAGCGATCTCCAAACGCCCGGGTTCATTCATATTTTACTCCAGATAAAACGTGCCCAACCCCCCCAGGGAATCTAAACGGGTAAACGGACTCAAGAGTCGCAGGAGGGACGCACGTTTTGAAAACGACCGTGAAATCGATCCCGGGCAGCATGGCTGCGTCCGTCAGCCGCAAGCCCCCCCCCCTTCGATTCGCTCCGAACCCCACAGCTCGCCGGAGCGTGAACACGGAGCAGAGTTCCTGGGTTATCGGCTTACAGCCCTAAACCAAACACGGGACGCTGGGGGGCTCGTTTGCTCTGGCAAACGTTACAGGACAGGGGATACTGTGGGAAGGGGTGGGGGGGCGGCAGGGGGGCAGGTCAAACGAGGGGGTGTCAGAGCGCAGCGAGACAGTTTACCGCTCCTGGCGCCCGGAGGCCTCGTTTCAACCAGCACCTGAATTATTGAGTGGAGCCGATCCGGTGTCAGTCAAGAGCGGCGTGCTGCACGGGGGGGGGGGGGGCACGGCTACCTAAACACGGAAACACAGAGTCTACAAAACCCCCCCAGGGCAGCCTCCCTGCTCGGGACCTCAGTCTCTCGATGTTATGAAACGGGGCCGGGTTCAGAAGGGTTTAACGCTACGATACCCCCCTCCCCCCCCACCCAACGTTTCCCCGCTTCCCGTGTTGTCTCAGAGCATCTGGACTAAAATGCACGTCTCCGATTAATTAATTAACCTATTAACTGCTGTACCATGGTATATCACAGGATGAATTAGCCATGCATCTGTCCTCTCCAATCTCCAGCCGCCAGCCCTCCGAGGCGGACACCCTGCCCGTGCCGATTCAGCGTTTAGCCGGCCGTTAGCCACCGCGGCGGCGGCAGGGGCGGCTCTGGAATGCTGCTCTGTCTGGTGCCCTGACCCGACACCGGAGAGGCACAGGCCAGACCCGCGAGCCGAGCCAGTGTTTCCCCGGCATCCTCCCGAACAGCCCGGAACTCCCAGCACTCCTCTCGCCCCACCACCCACCCCCCCCGACCCCCTCGGCCTGCGCTCGACGGCCATCGCGTCTGGGGAGCGGCTCACCCGCGTCATCCGCGCCCCTCTGGAGACAGAGCCAACTGCCCCATCCGGTTACGACACCGGTTCCTGGTTAGGCGGGTTGTTTTGTGGAAGTTCACCGCCTGGTTCATACCTCAGAGAAGGAGCTCAACTAAAAATATTTCAGACACGCGTTCCTTCGAAAGAGACATCAAAAGGGTCCTCCGGGACTGAGACTGAGGGAGAGAGAAAGAGAGGAAGAGAAAGAGGGGGTGGGGGAGAGAGAGAGAGAGATCAAGAAAGAGGAGAGGGAGTGTGGAATGAGACAGAGAGAGAGAGACAGAGAGGAACAAGGAAGGACAGAGAGAGATCGAGGGAAGAAGGGAGAGAGAGAGAGAGAGAGAGGGGGGAGACGGCGGATTGTTCCCCGGTGTCTGTCCTGACATATTTCTGACGCAGTTCATCTCCGTGTGAAGACGGTTATTAGTGAAATTCTGGCTTCTCCGAGTAATCCTTTTTAATACGAGTGCTGACAGATGTGGGTCGACTCAGAAAGGAAACGAGTAGTGAATTTGCCCAAATCTGCCCCCTTCTTTCAATTTAACAGGCCGCAGTCTGCCAAAGACAGGCCTTCAGTTTCAGCCCCTTGATTTACAGGCAGACAGCGTCAGCTTGACCTCAGGAGGCCAATACCTCAGCTCACAATGAGGCAGATTAAAATCATATTCACTTTCCCTCCCTCCCTCCCCCCCCCACACAACAAAACGCCAGGACTCATGATGAAAACGGCGTCGGACGGAGCCGGGAAACAATGGGGTCGGACGACGAGCGGATCGCCCCGGGCGTCTCTCTCTCAAAGCGCCCGCGAACGCGTTTTTGCGTTAGCGGCGACTACGCCGCCGAATGGCCCGGCCAATCAAAAAAACCTCCTGCTCACAGAAACCGAGGAAGCAGACGCTCAGCAGCGCTACTCAGTCGCGCTAAAACCACCCTCGCCACGGCGATACTTTATGCGAAACGTGTAACGCGCCGACGGTTTTAGACGTGCGACTGAGGAAACTGCGCGAAACGCGCGACGCGTAGCGCGCTCGCCGTCTCCTATACCGAGCCCCAGCCGCGGTCGCGACGTTCTCCGAACCGCGATGAAAAGGAGCTCGTTTGACCTCGAGCTCTTTTTCGGCTCGACGGAGAGCCAAAATCATCCCCCCCCCCGGCTATCGCCATTGTGTGGCTCGAGCGCTTTAGAAACCTGAACAGACTTGTCCTCGAACCACCCCCCCCGGCTCAAAACGACCTCTGCACGGGCACAAATCGTTCGAGGCCGTGTCTGATTCTTCGAGAAATCCACCACAGAGAATAAAAAATCCCGCTGATTGTATGGAGCCACAGCCAACCGTGCCCCCCCCCCCCCCCCCCAAAAAAAGAGGACTTTCAGAGTCACTTAGGACTGACAAGTCTTTGGAGCAAACCTCGTGCACTGCGAAATAAAGCCTCTCAACTTCTGACACGTCAAACTCGTCACCAAACCTGGGTTAAAAACTAGAGACTCTTTCCTCAAGTGATTTTTCACCCAGATAAATCTTTCAGTTCTGGCCCGGAGCGAGTAAAATATGCACAGCGCAGAGAGAATCCACGGGATATCCCAGGAATATAAATCAGCCTGAACTGGAAGGGAAACAAGGAAGGGAAAAAGAAAAGGAGGAGGAAAAAAAGGAAAAGAAAAAAAAAAAAAAAAAAAAAAACAGGCATGGAAACAGTGAGAGGTCCACAGCTTTTGCTGCCGTTGGCAGCCCTGTCGACATGGCAACCTCGACAGGAAGTGAGGTCATCGCAGACCTTGGGCAGAGCAAACCCTGGGTAACAGCAAACGGGTCATCCACAGGGCCACAGAAGCCAGGACTGTCAGAGAGGGTTTCCCTTTTTTAAATAAGGCCTCTTATTAGTTAGACCTCCTGAGGTTGAGCTGGTCATAAATTATTTATGATTATTTTATCTCTCAAAATGCATGAAAATTCGCCCCCAGACTCCCATCTTATGAACAACAACCAAAAAACAGACTGCAGGCTTTTCGCTACTTTTTCAGGTTTTAAGAATAAAAACACCACCAGCATCTCCTCACTGTGAGAGCAGAAAACTTGGCTCCTAAACCCACCTTGTACTGGCAGTGAAGCTCACAGGATGTACAATCTCAACCCTAAACTGTAGATCAGATCAGATTAGGCAAGGTGGTGAGATTACCAAAGTACACAGCAATACAACATCCCAATATTATAGGAAATTATTCTTGCGCCATTCCTCACATTAAGCTGACACCGTCATCCAAGGAGAATTACTTGGGTTACATTTTCACTTCAGCTTAAACACCCTATAGCTAATCCGCATGCATCTTTACTTTACTGCAGCAGCAGCTAAGGGAAAGTGCCAGAGTAAGGCAGCAGTATGAGGCCAAGGCCCAGACACAACAGAGTCCATTTATTTCATGCAAATGGCCAGAGAGCTCACTGAAAAACGATCCTGAGAAACGCTTCCCACGACGCAGTCACAGGAGAAGCACAGTCCCTATCGACGCGCCAGAACAACAGGGCGGCTGGCAAGGAGACAAAGCCTCTCTTTATGGGAGGTTTACATTGTGATCTTTTATACGCTGACGTTTTTGGGGTGGACACACCCCGCCGCCACCACCCCCCATCCCACCCCCCCACGAGCCTTTCAAAGAGGCGAGTCACCTGGTGCTTTTGGAGTCGCTGTTCGGCACATTCCTGGGAGGTCAGGCACTCCAAAATGGCTGCTCACCGGTCCTATCAAACTGTGCCCCGTGCCTCTGATGGCGAGGCTCTCTCCCCTTAGGCAGAGGGAAGCAGAGGGGTCATGTGACCCTCGGGTCAGCGTGGAATAAGCCCGCCTACCTGCCAACAACGGAATGAAATGGGCCCAGCATTCCAGCTCCCCAAGACAATTCCATAGGAAGATGCAGAATCGTGAATTTCAACTTCGACACAAGAGAGCACCGTTAGGAGAAAAGGTGTAGATATACTGACAGAAGCTTGGGGATGCCTGTGCATGGATGGTAGTACTAATGCAGAGGAAGCCTGGCAGATTTGCACACATCGTCCCCCAGGCAGGACAAAGTAGGTCAGCTGCACCTTGGTCAGCTGGCTTGTGATACACAGGAAGCTCAAACCCGCCAACACAGCTCACTGAGTGCCTCTCCCTGCTGAACCAATCAGGAGCCACACTGCAGCCCTCTTTCTGACCACGGGCCTGGGTTCGACATTATTTCTCAGCCTGGAGTTGGTCCAAATGTGAACAGTGTGTTACCGTATTTACTGTTTTTCTAACACCTCCGTCACCCTGCTCTGCAGAGAGGGTGAGAGGTGTTAATGTTGACTCAGTGTGAAGGTGGGGGGGGGGGGGTGTTGGGGTGGGGGGGGCTGGGGGGTAGGCGTACGCTCACTGCTCCGGAGGAGGAAGCTGGCGAGGGACGACCTTTCAGGGTCGTTACATTAGCCAAAACGGCCGCACTACAGCCAGAGAAAGGAAAGGCATTGATAAAGTATCCTATTTCGGGAATAATGGGCTGAGGTTTTTTATTTATCTCATTTTTATTTATTAGGCATTTGGCAGACGCATGGTTTCCGAGAATGAATAGCAGAGACGCTACACCTCCCAAGCACTTTAGCAAAACAGAAAATAATAAAATAAAAATCAACAAAACCCCAGACTCAGATCTCCATGGAAGGGGGGGGAAAGCACGGTGGCACTATTTAACAAAACTGGCATCGTGCAGCCATGTTTACAGCAGGTCAACACCACACCGCCACTGCTCACCCTCTGAGGCACTTCCCCCTCCGCTAACTATTTACCTCAGGGGAAACCTTGAGACGCACTTATCGAGAGCAACATACACTGCTTACATACAATCCATTTATAGTACCCGTATGTTTTCCTGAAGCAATTACTTAAGGTTAAGGTCAATACATCCAGACTAACTGCCACGCTCAAGGGCACAACGGCATTGCCGGAAAGGAACTCGCAGCCATTATGCTACACTGTTGCCCCAGGGTTGAAAGGGAAAGGTGGTGAGGTAGCATCCATTTCCATGCACAGGCCTAAGCCTTAGTGCTGCGGATATGGAAAGCAGTGCTCAGCAGACTCGCTAGCCGTAAGCGCTAACGCTGCCCGAGCGGCTGAGCATGACACACACACAGCGGTCACACGGGACTGCTTCGGGTGGGGGAACACCCACACAGAACAGCTGCCCCCCTTCGCTGTCCCCCCCGCCCGCCCCCCCCGAACAGCCTTGTCGAACAGCGCTACACTTAGAGCCAGGGGGGGGAGGGGGAAGACAAGCCTCGGACATCCCGCGCTCGACGCCCTTATCCTCCGCGCCACACGGACCGGGCATTTCCCCTGACACAGGAAACAGGAAGTGACATCCAAACACTTTCTGCTGGGGAGAGAAAAAAAAAACAAAAAAAACATGCTCGGCCACCCAAGCATGCTAAGGAGATTCTGCCTTCCTGAACATTAAATCTAAAGCCCTTAAAGCACTGTGTTCACCTTCGCTAAGCTCCTTTGCACTTTGATTTCTGGTTTCCATCCATACACTTCCTAGATCAGGGGTGTCCAATCTTATCCAAAAAGGGCTGGTGTGGGTGCAGGTTTTTGTCATGATCAACTAATCATGGTCTTCAACCAAGACCTTAATATGTAGTATCTGGGCTAAAACAAATCCACCCACACTGGCCCTTGTTTTTTTGGAAAAGATTGAACACTCTTGTCCGAGGTACTCAACAAGATTGGCCCATCCACCCATTATGATTGGCTACTGTCCAGTTGCCAGGGCAACACGAGTAAAACCTCATTATGACCTCACAGCAATACGCTTTTGCACGCCCACTCAACATCCAGGCTGGGACGATAAATTACGGATAGGACGTTGGTGTCCTTACCAAAGGTTGTCCCCTTCCAGGGGGAAAAAAATGGCACTACTGCTATCTGTTGGCTGTTGATAAGACAGCCAATCAGCAGCAAGGCCTGGCAGCTTCCAGGTGTTTAAAAAAAAAAAAAAGCACATCAGAGGAGCACACCTTGCACATGATTGGTTGCCTTATCAACACAACACAATAGATAACAGCAGTGACGGTCTTTGTGGCTTGGACGTTTACTATCGCATCAGGTGTAATTAAAGAAGAATAGGCAAAAAGGAAGGCAGTACACCACACGGTGGCGATGATCAGTATTGCATTCAATAATTATCACTGCGGAATATCGCCCAGTTCTACACAGAAGCCAGAGATGAGCTCCACCAATCACATCATGTGTTGTTGGTGAGTTACAGAAACTTACTTCCCAAAGTCCCCGCAGGGTGAAGTGTCATGACTGCTGCCTTATAAATATTTTACTATCCTGTCATCGAGGGCTGAGCTGTTATGCAGAGGTTTCTGGAAAACATCCTATGCCAGCTTTCCGAGCTGATGACACACAATGCCCAATTTCCTGTCTATATTTACTCAAGAATTTCCTATTTATGAACAAAGAAAAACAAAGCACACTCACACACCATCTATCTACCCAGAGATTTCCATTTATGAACAAAGACAGACAAAGCTATACTCCCCTATTCATACCATATTGCAAGGTTATGATTTTTGGCTAACTTTTCTGGTTTTCTGGAACCCTGGAGCCAAAAACAGCACCAAGGAGTCAGTCCGTCCCACTGATGACTTACACGTTGCTATTTTTTGACAAGCCCAGTGGCTTAAGAGAGCTCCATCCGCCATGAAGAGGAAGCGTCACTCCGACAAGAAAAGAATGCCCTTCGCAAGGAAATATTTACTCTGAAGGAAACGCGCTTTGGCGCGTGGGTGTATTCCGCCAACAAGGGGGGGGGGCTGTCACGGGCAGGAAGTGCGAAACATGGGACGACTCTCGATTCGCTCTACCCGCGCACCTCCGCTGCCCCTTCACACGCTCAACTTGAGCCGAGTGAAGACCAGCCTCAATGACGAGGCCAGAGTATGAATGAAGTGAATGAACCCCTCCCTCAGACAGAGGTGGAAAGTGCAGGGGTCAGAAATTAAAAGTTCTCCCACGCGTTTATTCCACCAACGGAATAAAACTCTGGTGTTGTTGATAATTATAGTTCTACCTCCTGGCTGAGGAATTGTGCTAGTTAGCAAATCCAGGTGATTGGAACAAAATACCGGGAAGAATTTTTACTTTCCGAACCTGGATTTTCCACCTCTGTTCTCAGGCATCTGGTGAGAAGACTTCTTGGTTGCGCGCACACGCGCGCGCACACACACGCGCACACACACGCGCACACACACGCGCACACACACGCCCGTCCGGCCCAGTGATCCCGAACACAGCGGGACGCCCCCGTGTGTTACGGCCCGTTTACTGCGTATCCCAGCAGACGGGCAGACGGCCCTGCCGAAAAAAGGGCTGGTGTGGGTGTGGATTTTCATTACAACCAAGCGGAAACTCACCCGATTCTACTAATCAACCACTGGAGTCTTTGCAAAGGACCTTGATTGGTAAAAGTGTGTTACCGCTCGGTTAAATGAAAGCCTGCACCCACACGGGCCCTTTCAGGATAACACTGAGGCTAAAGAATCCGCAACACCTTGTTCTCAAGGCCTCAGCTGGCAGCAGATTTAAAGGAAAGCACAAAAAGCCCACAGACACTGTGGCACCCTGGGAGTTCAGTTTGACACCCTGGCTGTGAAGGCCAGTGTGGGTGCCTATGTGGCACACACCGCCAGTGCCATGCCAAGGCGAACGCTGGCACAGCCACACCGAAGCTGCACGCGTGGCACAAAAAAGCTCCGTGCCACTCAGATACTGGATCAGCGAGTTTAATGTCCTGCTCTGTTCCATCACATGATGACATCATTCTACCAGGCGGTATGGTGCTGCCTGGTCACGTGACAGGGGTGGCTTACTGCAGGAGAGATTCCACGTCTACATCGCGCTCTGAGATATACGCTTGTCATTTGTTTAGCAGATATGATAACAGTTGAATAAAAATAAAAAAATACATTACTTCAGCACCGGCTGCTAGAGCGGTTTAGCTTCTCAGGGGCAACGGGGACACTGATAAAAGGCTATACTGAGTGAGCATTGGGCAGCTTCACACCTTCATCTCCCTGCCGTCTGAGTGCTGCTGAAATTTCACACCTCTCCCTTCCTCGCGGTCCCATAAGCCCAAAATGTGACTGAGCAGAGCTTTCATGACCCCTCTCAGTCCTCCAGACGGTTCCCTCAGCCACCGAGCGACTGCGGGAGTCCAGGCCGCGGGTTTCGGGAGGGCTGGATTTGGGGTCCAAGAAGAAACGGGGACCCCCCCCCGGGGGCCCCCCACGAGTGTCAGCGGCTTTTTCTTTCGGACGCAGGGTTCTTCGGCCGTCGCCGCACCCCGTCGATGAGTCAGCGAAGAGCTCCACCGCGGCTATCCGCACCGCGGGTGCTGCAGCGCTGATTTTTACCGCGCAGTCCGGCGCAAACGCTGCACGCGCGCAGAGGAGGCGCGCTGCGCTGGCGAGCGCGTGCTGCGCGGAATGTTGCGGTGGGAGCTGCGTGGGAGCTGCGTGGGAGCCCGGTCCCAAACAGAAGCGGAGTGAGAGATAAGGCTGAGCTCCCCCCCCCGTTCTTAAAGATTACTCAAAACCCTCCGTTTGGCTCCGATAAGTCTCGAGTCAAGGGCAGTGCAAACCAAGCGATCTCCCCCTTCATTTTCCTCGCTGGTGCAGTCTGCCATAAGAACACGGCTCTTGAGGTGTCTGGTGGCCTCTACAGCCTGTAGAGCACTGTCCACATGCTCATTACGAGCCGCGACGTCCGCGGTTAGAGTTCAACCGCGCGACCTTTGTCACACGTCTCTCCCTCTCTCTTTCACAGTCCTTCCTGTCTCTCTGTCTCACTGTCCTGTCCAATAAAGCTGAAAATATAGTTTTTTTTAAAAAGAACAAGGTTATTTAGATTTACAATCCATTTGGTTTCCACCAGTTCACAAGGCTTTGCTATTTTGCAAGTCTCGCAAGTGAACAGTACATAAAAACGATACAGGTGCAACGATGCCAGCGCTCTCACAAGGCACTGTAAAAGTAATCCTGCAGGCAGAGGCGCCCGATCGATCCGACGGCCTTAAATCAGCGGCGAGCCGCGAAGCGCGAGGCTCAGCTCGTCTAACGGGCCTTTAAAGAGCGGGAAACGACGGCGGAACGACGGCTTCGGGAAGTTTCGCAGGAGCGGGCGAGCCGTCCGGCCGAAATGTTAACGACCAAGCGCGTCGCGTCCTTCGCGCCGGCCGCACGAAAGACCAGCGGAGCTCGGAGTCGGCATAGCAACGGGCTCGGGCAGGCAGGAACGCCCGGAGCCGACGCCTCCTGGAGTCCGGAGCACCGAGGGCAGCGGTCACAGACGCAGAATGAGCAGACAGTCAGTCGCGCTGCCACATCACACTGAAACCTGAGCGCGGGGTCCTCCTGACTAGACGTGGAGTAACAAACGACCGTTTGAAAGTCATGAGTCACTTGAAGACTTTAAAAAATAAAAAATAAAAAAAAGACATTTGATTCTGTTCTCCACCTGGCCTTTGCAGATGGACCATATTCATCTGATTGGAAGAAAAATGCTCTTTGCAGATTACTAAATACAATTTGGTTGACCAAGGAACAATAATTCTCTACAGCCTCTTTTCAACATAAAGCTACACACACAGGTGCACACACACGCACAAACACACAAGTACGCACAAATACACACGCGCACACACACACTCCACTAACACACACACTCACAGACCACCCATACACACACACACGACACACATACACGCTACACACCCAGTTTGAAAATAAAGCATGAACTTGCTAGGCCCCTGGAACACTTGTCTGGTGCTCGACACGACCTTCAGTTTGTTATTTCGTCCCATGCCCACTCCTCGCTCACCTCCCTGCAAGCGCGTGTCTGAAGCACAATGAATCATCATCTCTCTCTCTCTCCCCCCACGGCTGTCTGGCCTCACACACAGCCCTCTAAAACACACCGAGCCACAGGAGAAAAGAAAAAGTTGGCAAACCCTAATGGTTTTAGTTTCCTCTGAGGAGAACAGCTTTTTTGTTCAGCGGCCTGAATATTTAAAGGCTAAGGTTTAGTCTGTGCGGCACAGCGAAGAAATTAAAGCCGGCGACCGTCTCTGTTCTTCCTGGTTGCTTTGACCGGACTGTGACATCACACAGTCATCTGACAGTTCAACAATTCAATCGCCTGGTTCTATACATCACAGAGGATCCTCTAGAAACGACCCACACGTGACAGCACCCAATCTTCCACAGACAGGCTGAACTGCTTCAAATAATTCAGTCCTCAAAGGCTTGGAAAGGCCTACCGTTCTATTAATGTCATTTTAAGGGTTCAAGTTTGACCTTATTAAAAGTTTAATTATGCAGCTCGAATTTCAGGGTGCCTCCCATTGGCCCCTCCCCCCTTTTTCAATCTACACGTGCACTTCCTCCTCATTTGGCTTTTCATATTTATTTTGTCATAAATGCAATGAAACAGTCTAAGAACTATTAACAAAACCTCAATTTTAAAAACTTGCAAAATATTAACTGGTAAAAAGAACAAATTTTAAACAGAACTTTGAGAGATAAAGTCGAGAGCATGAGTTTTGAAGTGTATTTGACAAGCTGTAGACTGCATCTCCCAACAGGCCTTTTGCAAATCATTCTGTGGCACCATGGCAACTGAATGCAACAGAGAAAATCACCCATTCATGAGCTAGAACCTAAAACCCACTCTTAAATGCTGTCATCAGGAAACAGGCATTTTAACGCACTATTTTACTTCAACAAACCCAGAGCCATCAGTTAAGTGCAATACGACATTGACTAATGACAGCAGCGCGAGAACCTTAATGACTCATTCTGTGTTTCAGAGGCATTCTGCTGACATCGGCAGCCCTGCCATTACCAGCTACAGGAACGGATCGAACCGCAAATCCCTCAGTGAAAAACAAACCTACGGTCATCTTATTAATGAGCGTCAACAAAAGGAGGCCTTGTTCCTCCTATCTGTGTATGGACAGCACTAGACCTGGGTCAAATACGCATTTGTTTTGGAGTCAAATACTTTTCTACGCTTTACTGATCTTGTCTGGTGTATTGGAATCAATGAAATACTCAAAATTGCAAACCCCACCTTCTGGTCATACAGGCAGGCTTAATTATGCCAGGCAAGAGCAAGAGAGCACAGAAAAGTATTTGAATCCAAAACAAATACGTATTTGACCCAGGTCTGGAAAGCACACAGCTGTTCTAAATAATCCAGGGCTACTGCGTACACCTGGTAAAGCATCAAAGAAGAACTCCCAAGATAAAATGATACTAAATGTAAAATATGCATTCTGCGAATTTAGGGCTCGCGTCTGTGACCTCATGAGGATTCAAAATGGTAGCCAGGGAGGCCTTCGCTGAATTTGTGACCCAGATTTGAGTTTGGACTTCACGATGTATGGAATTCCTGGGATAGCTTTAACAGACTCACATTATGGCTTTCACAGGGAGTTCAGAGGACAACCTGCAGGGCACATATCTGTCCGTTCAAACCTACAGCACACTCGTCCTCAAAGAACCAAGTCATGCTCGAGCAGTGGAGGACACACCACTGAAAGCAGGGCTGATTTTCTGACCGTTGTTTCCGCTGTGGCCTTTAAGTCAAAGAGAAGAAAAAAATAAAACTCGATTCCCCTACACTGGCGAAGAACACCAAACTAAAACGTAAAACTTGCAACATTCCAATTCGCCTCAACAAAATCTCGACTCCATTTCTCAGATTCCCCTTCCAGCTCATCTGTATCCACGAGGGGCACAACTATTGTTTTTTTTTAATCCCCCCCCAAAAGGTCAATTTGAAAAGACTGATGTCCCGTCAAGTTTAACAACATTACCGAAGCCCTGCGGTGGAATGTGAGCGGTGCAGATTGATGACCACGACCCCCCCCCCCTTCTCCGTAACCGCGGTTACCATAGGCACGGTCCACGCACGTCTCGATGGCGCTCGCGTTTCGTCCCTGAACCGCAGGAGTGCTGGACCGAGGTCCGGGGTGCGTTTGAGAGATCTGCGTTTTTGCGAGGTCTCAGGGGGCTAACGGGGCAGCCCCGAGTATAGTCCCCGGGACGGGCTTGGAGGGGGGCGCAGTCGGACCCGGAAGGCGAGCGGCTTGCGTTACGTAGCGCAGCGGAGCCTGAGGGCTGCCCCGCTATCCCACCCGGGCTTTATAACACACGATTCCGCCATCGCCCCGGCTAAAGGCTAACACGGCTAGCAGCAAAAAGAGAAGCGTCCCTCTCATCGCCCTGCGATCGGACGATCGCCCCAAGTTCGGCCAGGGGGGACTGCCGAGCCGGGGTTAACGCCTCCGAAAAATCCGCAGAGAACGCAGCCGCCGGCACGCTGCCGCGGCGTCGACCCTCCGTCGCCCATCGATCCCGCCACCTCTGGGATCAGGCGCCATTTTGTCCCCCCCCCCCCCGGTTTCCATCCCGCCGGTTAACGTCCATGCCGTTCTTGCGCGGACCTCACGCTGGGTGGCGGTAGGGTCAGCGCTCGCACCCGCTTCCGATGAAACGTGGCTCCGTCTCCCCCCCCGTCTGCTCCATGAAGCGGAGAGGATAACGCAGACCGCTTCCTGCTTAATTAGCTCCAGTAAAAACAGCCGTTTCCACCCCCCCCCCCGTAGTTTCGTTTTCAGTTCTGCGCTGCCGACTCCAGTCAATCTCCTATCTAAATACAATGCAGCACAACAAGTAAAAAAAAAAAAAAAACAAACAAGACATTTTAAAAAGACCAACCCATTTCACAGTCTGTCATGCATAATCTTCACATAAAGACTAGCTGCACAAATGGTATGTTTACACCAGTTTGAAATAAAAAAAATAAGACTGCTGTATCAAAAGGGCATTTGTATTGTTTAAGAAGACTGAATGTTCAAATGCTACATGCTAAGTGCTAAACATATCAGCTCCTTGGATATGAAGGTCCCTATCCCTAGATAGAGAAACAACCGGAATAGCACACTGGTGCTAAGGTGCTGCAAGGTCATGTCAACATTTTGAGAATATGTGTTGGACAGGAAACAGCACACTGACCCTGCATAAAAGCCTTCATTATGTTGAGAAATGCAACCAGTCACTTATGAGAAGTGCACTTGCAGTTAGGGATCAATGATGCTCTTAACCGAGTCTCTGTTCAATAATTTTCCCATCCCTGACAACAATCACAAGAATGTGGTTCAGCTCCATTGCGGCAAACATCATCCAAAAATTCACATCCCTTCTGTGATTCAACACCTCTGCCTGCCGGGAAAAAAAAAAATCTTGTCACATTTTTTGACAAACTATTTTTGGAAGAACAAATTTCTCCAAGTGCGAAATTTGCTCAACATTAGGGAGCAAACTGCTACAGGGCCGTCCTCTCGTACAGGAGGAAACACAAGAGACAGACAAAGGTTCTGTTTGCGAGGTTTACAACAGCAAATTTTTTATTTTTTATTTTTGTAAACCATCCTACATTCACTGTGTTCTGCTGTTCTGACACCAGAAACAGCAAAATCATGACCTAGGGCTTCGTTGCCACACGGAAACAAAACAACCCCCAGCTAAAACCATCAAGTCATTCTAACATTTCAATTTACTCTGTTCTAGTATCTCTTCTGCATACCTATATATTTTGGGAAGGGGGGGTCGTGGTCCCTTTCTGGTTATTTTAGTGAATCTCTGGCATTTTGGGAGGGGGACCCCTACCCCCCCCCCTTCCTTTTGGCTACATCTTTGCCGAATCCCATATTACCAGGCTTAAGTGGGAGGATTGAACCGTAGTCAAAAACATAGAAACCACAATAGATCACCCGAAAAATGGCTCAAACAGCGCAAGTCTATTATTTGCCGTTTCTGTCCATTTGTTTATATTTCTGGGAACGGGACTCGTTTCATTTGAGGCGTAAAAACAGACAAAGCGCGCTGCGGAGTGTTCAAATAAACACACAAAGGAGAAAAAAAAAATCCTCTCATTTCCCATCTGGCTGGGGAAAAAAAAAAAATCAATGGCTAAAGATCAGTTCTGCAAAGAATTGGGTCAACAGAGTAATAAATCAGGAAATCAGACCAGGGTATGGGGGGGGGGGGGGGGGGGCTACGAGAGAGAAAACCGGGCCTGCCCCCTCCCCTCACCAGCTTTAGACTGTTGCCTTCCCCCCCTTCCCCCGTTGTCTGGAGTGAGAATCACACAAATAGCGCCTGGCTGCGGCCCCCACCGGAGGCCATTAGCACGGAAAGGGCTTGGGCCTCCACTGGGCTCTATCTACGAGGGGGGGGTTTACAGTCGTGCCCCCGGTAATCCACTGGCCAGCCAGCTGAGCAGAGAGGACATCTGGGGTGGGCTGGGGTGAGGTGGGGGGGGCAATGGACCGATGCTGTACACAACTGTTTTCCCCTGAATGTGTGATAAATGGATGCTACTCGCTCAGACACAGACGGCTTGATATTTCACTCATGAGCTTACACGAGGCACACAGGCATTCATACACAACTGAAAGGGTCTGGATGTGTCATCATACTCGGTTCATATGCATGCATTGTGCATATCAGATGTTAAATCTGCCATTTTTTCCCCCCGCTTTCCACAAAAGCGTTCAGCAGTCGCACGCATCCCTACTTTCATGGAGAAATAAAGGAATCGTAAATCAGCTGCCTTTCTATTTAGCTCTGGTTTGTTTCCATCTGTTGTTTTGAGACCAAGCCCACCATCGCACAGCCCTCTGGGAAATGGAGGCCTACGAGTGAGCCAGATCCCAAAAGAACTACAAACTGATTAGATGAGTCTACTCACCACCGACATAGGAGTCTGATCGGTCAGATGTGAGGCCAATCACAACCCCCCTCCCCCTCATCCCCCAGGGGGTCCACGCAACATGTCTCACAGTTATCATATTTGCAATGTGCTAAAGGGGAGGGAGGGAGATCTGGGTCGCTTATCAAAGCCCATCTGCCCAGATTCGGGGGCACTCTGCCAACACATCCCGTGGTTTTATTTCAAAGTCTCTTTTCAACTTCTCACACGGAGTTTTTGCATGCTTATGCACCTGTTCTCATCACAGTAACCGCAGCCCAGAGTCCAAAGAGGAAGAACACAAGCTCTCTCTCTCCTTGTGCATTTTCACTCTTTTTAGAGACTTTCAGAGAAATTTAAACCGCTGTTGTGCCGGGATGCGAATGTCTAGTCACGTCCGATCGCGCTGCGAGAGAATTCGAAAATCAAACGGGAAAATTGGGATGATTCGGTGCGGTCATGGAATATAGGATGGGCTCGTCCCCATTCCGATTCTTGCGGAATTCACAGCTAATGAAACTTTACACCAAATTCCAAGGACATTCGAAAATCTGAAAAATGAACGCAAAGGATAAGTCATATCAGAACAAAGCCAGAAGCCTTAATAGACAGCAGTTTGTAAACCATGCACTCAAGTCAGCCATTATGATTTAGTTACAGCATTTCATCAGCTCTGATAGGTCAGTCCAGCATGAAACCAGCTTCACAGCCTGAAGAACAGATATCTGTACCTCATCAGTTCAGCACCTTCAAGTCAAGTCAACTGAAGACGAAAAGAAAGAAGAGAAAGAAAGCAGTCACCAAAGAATTCCTCAGCCATCTCAGTCTTGCAATGACCCCCCCCCCCCCCACCTTGAAAAATACAACGGACAGATAAAACCTGACTGAAAACCTTCCATATATATATATATATGGAAATGAAATTTTATATATTTTATATAATATTTATATATATAAATCATTTATGTCGTGGCTGTGGATTTAAAAACTGTATGTACGGTGTTTCCCTTCATTTCCTCCTCTAATTCGGTTCAGATGACTCGCTTGCCCGTTCAACAAAACCTGGCGGGGAGAAAATGCTAGCCAGTCAGCAGCACTGCCATTTTAGTTTTCGTATCGAAAAATTCCGAGGATATTTACAGCCCAACCGGTCAGCGGAATCGATTAAGGTCATGAAATATACATTTCGGCGTCCATTAGCGGTTCCGTTGTTCGAGGAATCGATATCGGCCCCGGAAAAACAAACGGCGGTTGCCAGTTGGTAAGCAGACTTTTAACGAGAGCACGCTTGTTTTTCTCGCAGTCGGAATGACTAATGTTCTCGCAATGTAACAGGAGGCAGAGAAGTCAACCCCGCGCAAGTGCAACGCCAAATTTCAACCCATCTGTTCCAGACGGGCCAGTACTTTCTACATGGTGAAACCAAAGAGCCACAAGGAGTACAAAGCCAAATCAAGGGGGAAAAAAAATATGTCGCAAACATTATGGAGCTCACTGCATATACAGTTACACTGGCACACATGCACATTGATAATATGTAACTTTTTAAACTCTATTTATCCAGGTGAATCACACTGAGAAATGGGCTTTGTTTAAGGGCCCAGACATTTAGAGAACAACCTGCATGGAGGTACACTAGCGTGAGGGAAAAGCAATCGATTAAGAGGAGTTAGAAGCTTAAGCTGAAGCCCAGCCAGGGCTGAGTCCTTAAGGAGGGTTTACCCTCAGTGGACATGGGAGAAAAAAAAACATCTTCATTTGCTGCAAATTAGTGATTTGCTTTCTCAATGCAATTCTCATTGGCAGAGGCTTGGGCTCCACAGCTTCCCTTGTAAAAAGGGTAAAAAAAACTTCTTTTTTTTTTTAAACTGTTGCCAATGCCAACTGCATACAGTTTGAGGCAAGGGGTATTAGGTTCCAGATTTAATAACTGATGACAATTAAAGGGGACAACGTAGTCATCCACTGAGGAATTACTAATCTTTACTAATCAATACGAGAAAAATGCATCACAGTCCAATATTCATCTTCAAATGAAATATGGGGATATTTTACTTGAAAACGAGAATGCCGGCAGAAAAGTATTGGCCAACGTTTTTTTAGAAACGGAGTTAAGGAATGCTTTCTTAGAATTAAAAATGTTACCCACACCGTGACGAATTTCACAGACACAAACCTGAGTTCTGACAGGACACAGCAGCTACATTTCATAACGAGGGAATATTCATACCAAAGGAGAATTTAGTAGCTAGAAAATCGACTAAATACCCCCCATAACTCAAGGATAAGCCAACGCAAGCATGTACTCTGCTAGCTCGAGCAATTCTCGATGATGATTTTGAAAGCACAGAGTCCCGAGAGGTACACAATGAACCGAAAAGGCATCGCCATCCAGACGTGAGCGACTCGGCTGAACAGCAGCGTAGCCATAGGTCAAACGAGGCTGTCCCTCCAGTTATAAACGGACACACTCACGCAGAATCCGGCGGTTTAGTTTCAGTTTAACTGCCATCAAGGGGCGCTAGACGAACGACGTGGGGTGGAATTCTGCACCTCGTTTGAGGAAGTACTTTGGTGATGAATGCAGAACCCGCCCTGACAGGAGCCAACAGCATAAAATTCGCATATTTGCATATCAGCATTTTTTTTTCCCCCGAAAGTTTTGGCAGCAGATCGAAAGATACTTCCCAGCTTGGGGGCGAACCGCGCGATAGGCTGGATATAAAAAAGCCCGCTTTGGACACATCTCATCTGGGTTAGATGGTGTGTGAAAGTACAGCGGGCAGCGGGGGAGGAAGATAAATCCAGTAGGCGCAGATCGTTTACGTCTGTCTGCCCATTTCAATAAGCTCGGCTCGGGAAATGATTGTAGCAATGCTACAAAAAAACACATTCGCTTAGACTGCAACTCTGAATATCTGTCTTAAGCTAATAAAGTCGGTTAAGGTAACACGTTTTAAACGGCGTCTTTATTCAACCGCCTGCAGAACCTGAGCGAAATCTCCAGGCGACCGCTGTAGAACGCAGTCTCCGTGAACAATTTCCGTTTTTCCTGGTTATTTATCGCCCTCGATTCATGCCCAGAGCGAGTCTTTCTAATTCTGAAAAGTTATTTCGACAGCTGGCTTTCACATTTACGGTGTAAAACGCAATCCAGGAAAAAATAAACGTTAAAAAGAAACAATGAAAGTCAAAACCCTTCTCGTGTCCAGAGCGTAGAACTAGAAACATTAACGGAACACTGCGAGAGCCAGGTTTCATCCTCTTCCAATAAGGAAAATGAACGCATGAGTTGAGACGAGAGAAAGGTTCATATGACCTGTTTTTCCATCTTAAACCAATCAGACCTTCATTCAGGGCTACTTCATCTATTACAAATTTCCTTTTTGTTCCATTCTTAGAAACGCCGTAATTCATTGCAGAGGTACGATCTTCATGTCGAGAGGCCACACAAACACAATTCTCTGCCGCCTCAAAATATTTCAGCCGCCAAAATTGCATTCCCAAACAAATGAGCACATTTTACACGTTCCGGGAAGAGATCTGAATAAAACAACTTTCTAACTTTTAAATTACTCATGAGTCATGAGGAAATTGTGTGCGATTGCTTCTCAGAATTCATTTTCCCACAGAACGTCACTTCTCCCCGCAGAATTTCCAATTACTGGCGTCATGTTCCACGGGAAAATGTTGACGATTAGAAAACGGTCACTATCTGCAGTCAGTACTATGCGAACCGTTCGGTTGTCCTCTGTTCACGGAAAACCACTCGGAGGACACAACCCCTTCTACAGTAAGTGCAGATTGGATTTGCTTGGCCCTGCTTTGCTCCAAGCATGTGATCACTTCCATCCTTCCTTTAGAGATTCCCCGAAAGCCATACTGCCAAATTCAGGATGATGGAAGGCCCACATATTCGCACTGACAACACATCAGTAAAGAATGATGTCTAATGTCCACAGCTTGAGTTATTACTGTTGTTATTATTATTAAAAGTGCAGAATCATATTTTCCTCATATTGAGGGACATCTTTATATTGATTTATTGGTTTGTTTTGCACAGAACCAGTCCAGTCCAGTCCCCCCCCTCAGAAGTAAACTTCTGCATGGGGTTTCCCTCAAATCAAGCTCGCTATGAATTCCTTCATAAAGGCAACATATTTGGCGAATGTATTACTTGAATTACCTGGACAATCAGACGATTTTGAGCTCACAAGACGGTTGGAGAATATAGTTTGTAGGAGAAAATGCACCTGACCTCAGTATCAGGAACACAAGCTCTTTCTACATTACACAACTGTACTGTCTGCAGTGTCATACCGACATTGACTGAGACAACACCGCAGAGTGAGAATTAAATCAAATCAAATTGAGAAAGCAAACCACACACCTCTTGGGTCAGGTCAGGTGCCTGAATATAAATCTGAAAAAATACTGGAAGTGGGGAGCACCAGGCCTGCCACAGGGGTCCTCAGAGGGGGGGGAACCTGCCCAGACACCCCGAGAATGACCCCAAGAATCACTTTCACTGCCCCGTCAGGACAAAGCAAACACTTTCCTTTATGGAGGTAAGCTTAACAGTGATTCTGCAGTTTACGCACATTGCAATCGCACGCACGTCCACTAGGTAAATGGGTCATTTAAATAACCCATTTAAGAAGAAAAACAGCAAGTCCCTGCTGGAGTGGAGTAGCCTTTATCACAGCGAGTTATTTTATTTTTTTTATTCTTCCCCCCCCGAAAAGTCATGGCCACAGGCCTCGCCTCTCTCCTCAGAGCACACAGTTTAACGGAAATCTTCGGCGGCACAGCCAGTTCCCTCCGCCGTGGAAATATTATTTTCCGTTCGACGTTCAGTGGCCATCAGCCTTTTAAGCCAGACATGACAGGACGCGGAAAACAGACGGCACCCCCGGGGGTGGGGGGGGCAGAGCCGGTTCGGATTCGGCTGCCACCAGGGGACCGTGACACCCCCACCCCCCCACCCCCCATGCAAATGTGCGTCGGAACCGGATGAATTGCACCTGCTGACTCAAAGAAATTCTTGGTTTGCAGGCCCGATTCTGCCAGTTTATTGTTCCCGATAGCCTAAAGCTATGTTATGTGAACTGCATAAGTATGTGAGGAACAGCTTCTCCACACCGCTTCTAGTGTCATATTATCATATTTCAACATTATATCAATGTTTTTTTTTGGTTTGTTTTTTTTTTTTTTTTAATATAGCGTTTTGTGTGTGAAAGAATTACGACCATAATTAACAGACATGGAAATAGTTTAATTTCCTGCATCACATCTGCAATAAAGATGGAACCATCATTCATAAATTTCAAATGCTGCTCTAATAATGTCTAAAAAGAGACATTGTAAATAAATCCGTGGGGAGAATAGTTTAGCTGCAATTGGAATCACTGTGGTTCCAGTCTTTAGACATCTATAACAGATACACTGAGACAAAAATGGTAAATTCCCTTAAACAATTAAACAAAAAAAAAAACAAAAAAACCTTCAACAAAGACAAGCTCTGAGCTGTGGGATAATTAGAAAAAGACATTTCATTGAGGAGACAATCCAGAAATCTTGAGTACCGACCCCACATGAGGATGAGATTAGGATTCTCCTAGCTGGCAAAGAACACAGAGGCTGGCCAATCCCCGAAGAGCTCGCCACACATTGGCAGTGCCAACGCCACACGTTGGCAGCGCCATCTGCTCCTGCAGAGCTTTGCAGAGTGTCTGGATGGGGGGGGGGAGCTGAAGAGCGTGTGTGAAGAGTGTGTGTGTGTGTGTGTGTGTGTGTGTGTGTGTGTGTTTTTTCGCCTGGCGAACTGTCCCGTTCTCACTAGCTGCTGGGCACATCCCCCTCATTGATGGCAGCAGCACCTTTTCCACGCCTGTAACTCAATTTACAGCAGGACAGTCACCGTGGGCAGCACCAGGCAGAGCGGCTGGTCCATCTCTGCACGATTACAACAGTCCGGGTATTACCTTTGTGCAGCACACAGGGATGAATGGTAAATGGTAAATGGACTGCATTTATATAGCGCTTTTATCCAAAGCGCTTTACAATTGATGCCTCTCATTCGCCAGAGCAGTTAGGGGTTAGGTGTCTTGCTCAAGGACACTTCGACACGCCCAGGGCGGGGTTTGAACCGGCAACCCTCCGACTGCCAGACAATTGGTCTTACCTCCTGAGCTATGTCGGATGAGAGGCCAGCTGCAGAGAAAACAAGCTGTTCTCTGGTGTTCTACGCTGTTCTTTTTCTTATGTTTCTTTATGCTTATTTTCAGAGAAGAAATCTTGCATCTTGCAAACGTATCTTAATACTTTGGTTATCAACTACGATTAGGCAAAAGGCCTATATTCAGTTTCTTCAAACCTCTACCCTACAAAAATCCCCAGATACCATAGTAACCCTGAATGTAAAGAACACTGGAGAGAAGACGAGTCCTTGTCAAAATACGTAATTAAAAATGCATCCATGCAAAAAGGGATCGTCAAAATAATGTGGTTGGTTGCTCAAGCAAGCTAGGGCCGCACTGTACCAAACACCACTCAAAACGGGATCAGAGAAAAACAGACAATACCCTCTCCTCACCCGACCACTTCATAAACCTACTGCTCTCTGTATTGCATGTGTGGCCTGATTAATGTTTCTAGATGGACTTAACCCTTCCGAGAGAGGTACTGTGCATTTCAGGGTTAATGTATTAATACTGCCTCAGATTATTACTGAGAGTGCACCATCTCCCTGATTGGAAAGGACAATCTCTACTTAGGTTTCCGCTAAGACAAGAGACGACTTAACGAAATACCGTCCCCCCTAAGGCAACATGAGGATTACGGAAGCTGCATTATCTACACGCGCACCATCAGAGACAATATAACATCCATAAATACAGGAATATAGGATAACAAACGTATTACGCATTACCTTTTAATGCACTGCTGAACTTAGTGTTATGGAGGACAGTGCTGAGGCAGGACTTAGGGACCAGGAATCACGGGTTGGCTTTTAACTGCAGCCTTTATGGAGATATTTACCCAGCGCAGAAACGAACAGACGGGCACATCTCCCGTTTCGCACAATTTAGAGACCAATTAGCTGCGGTTCCCTTTTGATGTCATCGCCGAACGGTGTCGAAAACGCGTGGGAGGGGGGTCGCTGAAGTTTTCTCCTGGGACTGCCGCGGGACACAGGAGCATTTCCCGGGGGGCGTAGGCGGCCGCCCTGGCGAACACGCATTCATCACGCGTCGCTCTCGAAAACCCAAACCCCTCCCCCCTCCCCGACCACCGTGCGGACACAGAGCGGCGAGCTGCGAGGCAGGTATGGAGCAGCGGTGACGGGTTGGGGGACGGTGGGGTGTCGGGGGGGGGGGGAAGGGTGTGTGTGTGTGCGTGCGATTGGGGGGGGGGGTCTGTTTTGATCAGTGTGCCCTGATGGATGAAAGCAGAACCAATGCAAGCTGGAGGGGGGGGGGGGTAAAGAACAGCCGTCTGTTTGAACGTGGAGGAGGAGTCAGCTGGCGTGCGTGGGCCAGTGAGGACGTCTCCTCTGACTCGCCTTTCGCTCAGAGATGACTAACGCCGCGACGTCCCTGCAGGGGAATGAGAGAGCGCAGTGCCCAGCTCCGTCACCCTAACTGGGCTTTCAATTCCAGAGGAAATAGCTATTTTAAAAAAAAAAAAAAACACACACACAATAATATTAAATAGAAGATATCTGCCGTCATGACTACTGCTGATACAAATGATACCAAGACCCGGCCTGTGAGTCACCGCGGCGAGGCGGGTTTAATGGCCCTGCTCCGGCAGCACAACATGGCGGAGGTCTGGAGACAGCGTGGCTCCAAAAGAACGGTACTCTGGCACCGGGCAGAATGCCCGTCCTGAACATAGTTTCATTTCAGCATTTGCCGAAAGACAAAGGAAGACTGCAGCACACTTTCTGGACAGGGCTTAGATTGCCTTCCTCCATTCACCCATTCTAAAATAATGGCTGTCAAATTTTGTAGGTGGGCGGACTGAAACCCTTCCTTCTCTGGGTGACACCAGAGCCAATTGTTGGCACTGGCACAGTACGGATTCAATACCATCCTGTGGGGCCTGAATGGATAGTTTTGTACTTTCGGATATTTTTTCCATTTGGACCAGACTATTTTTTTCGAGTTCAGTGAAGGATATTTTAGACACATAAGCTTCTTGTGACCCAGCAGCTTTATACCCACCGGAGGCTAAACATCACTGTACAAGCTGGAGGGAAGTCACTTTGAAATCGATTCTCTTGCTTAAAACTCCAACCTGTGAAAGCCCCTATACATGCCACTGCAAAGTCAGCAAGTCATCATAAACTTCTGCATCTAAAATACCCTTCATTGCACACAAAAACCATTGGGCTAATCAAAAACATACATTTTATATAACATATATTTTTTTAAAAACCAGAATGTGAACAATCCCTTTAACAGGATAAGACACGCAGCACTGCCAAGATATTTCAGAATCCTAAAAAAATTACACTATCTGCCGGTAAATCTGCGAAAGGTATAGTCACGCATTCCAGTAATTCTCACTTCTCATTTACGGCACCCAAAGTTGAACAATTTCCCCCTTAAATTACTTTTCTTCCTCAGAACCTCTGACTTCCTCTGTGATTCAGCGCACCTAAAAATAATGCCTCAGCGGGAGCAGAAAGACAGCTTCATTACCTCTCTACGCAGGCAGTAGCCAAAGCGCTACAGCGGTCATAACCAATACGGTTTGCTCTCCACTGTGATCAAACAGCAACTTTGCACTACAAATTTGAATATTAGACCCATAAATCCTACAAACAAGCCCACTAGTACATTGTGCAAAATGTAGCAGAAATACTCTCAAGGTGAATTTTTAACAACAGCAGCCCTATCTGCTGAGCAACAAAGTGATAAAGATGAGTTTACTACAGGAACACAATGTGTTATTCCATAGTAAAATCCTTGTGAAGAGAACATACCATTAACAACGTTGGAAGTCGAGAACATTCACTGATAAAGACTGACTAGATAATGCTTGCAGTTTAAAAACATTAGGCTACTTGGGCTACAACATCAAGCCTTTTCCGAAAATGGGAAGCAACATTTTAGTGCACTGTGGGATCACAATTGGAGGGAACCTACGAGCTGAAATTTGAGAGTCCAGTAGAACAGATGAGCTCAGTGTAATGAGGGAAGACGGCGGTGCTGACTGGTGTGTGTGTGTGGGAATCTGAGCAGCCTTAGCGCTCTCTCACTGTCACCACAGCACCGGCTGGCTGAGCCGAAAGGCTGACGGACACAATTTAGGCCGAACCCGATACCCTGTAAAAGAACCCTCGCGACAGTCATGGGGGGGTGGGGTGGGCGGTGGGGGAGGGTCCCTTCTCTCTCCAGGTCGTCTTGCTCCAGTTCTGCTGAGAAACTCACCACAGGGCTGCTGCAGGGAAACTGGATCCAGATCTCCTCAGCAGAAATGACTTTTTCTGTGGCATGTCCTCACAGCCTTATTAAGACCTGCCATTGTAAATTCAACTAAGACTCAGCCGGATCTGCCACATTAACACACAACTACAGCAACATTTTATTGGGTCGTACAATTATCGATTTACCGACTACTTTTCAGGCGCCAAGTCTCACTCCTCTGTTGTACATTACATTTTTTTCTTTCTGCCAGGGAAACCACAATCACACACACACACACACACACACACACAAAAAAAAAAAAAAAAAAAAAAATCCGGTAACAGCAGCAGAACTGGTGAACGCAATCGACGCCCCGGGCGCGTGCGCCAGAGAGGACCGAGGCCAGCCGATTGATTTCTCTCGTGAACTTCCCCCCGAGAACGGAGGCCGTACATCACAGAGAGGTAGCAACCTTTCAGCAGCTTTTAAATCAAACCCTTTCCCGTCCCGGTAGGCCCGACTGCGCAGGGATATCGGTCATCTGCGCGGCGTGAGCGATGGGAGCGTCCGACTGCGTCTCTCCCTACCGAGGTGCCACTGAAGTGATCTGCCGTCAGGTGACTGGAGCGCAGAGGAGAGGATTAGCCGCCACTCTTGCACCTCATAACGTCACCGCAACATCCCGAGAACATTAGGAGCCGGCAGCAAGACAGCAGGGCCTGCAATGCATCATGGGAAACCCACGCGTTGCGGCGACGTAGGAACGTAGCCGGAAAGTTCCTCAACCAGCCAGCCAAGCAAACGGGCTAGCGTGCGGCGGCGCAAACGGGCTAGCGTGCGGCGGCGCAAACGGGCTAGCGCGCGCCGGCGCAAACGGGCTAGCGCGCGCCGGCGCAAACGGGCTAGCGCGCGCCGGCGCAAACGGGCTAGCGCGCGCCGGCGCAAACGGGCTAGCGCGCGCCGGCGCAAACGGGCTAGCGCGCGCCGGCGCAAACGGGCTAGCGCGCGCCGGCGCAAACGGGCTAGCGCGCGCCGGCGCAAACGGGCTAGCGTGCGGCGGTGCAAACAGTGAAAACAGGCCGAGTAAACACTAAGCTTGGGCAGCAGTGAAGCCGTCGGGCATCTCGCTGTCACTCCGACGCTTTTAACGATGCTGTCGGCCCACACCCCCAAAGTGAAGTGTTTTGCTTACAGCGTGTTGTGCTCTCGAGCGAGAAAATACATTTGCAAACAAATAACATTACGGTTTCAACGCTGACAAGATGCAAGTGGAACCTTAACTCGGCTGAATAGATGACGGTTTAATTGCGTGTACGTGTGTGTGTGTGTGAGTTTGTGTTTAAATGCATGTGTACACAGGCGTGTGCGTGTCTGTAGCATGTACAGGAGCCGGGGGATATCCTGTGTGTGGCTGAATTCAGCAGACTACAGAAGCGCTCCTGGGGTCAGTGTTTGTGATGAAGTCGCATGCAGCACTGGAGCGGACTGGATGACAGCAGCAGTCTGTCGGTCTGTTTTTCTTGCCACTTCATCGCCACATCATGCAGCGCAGGCGTGTCCGAGACCAAGCAATAGCCTCAAATGTCCGATCAACTGCAGAGGGATAATGCAATGATATTCGGAGGGGGGGTACACATTCTCCACCGGGGGGGTCCAGCGGCACACAAACACAACTCTGAGATTCACTCTCAATTCACAGCATTGTTAAGAAATACCACAAAAACCCCACTTTTAAGCACACAAGCTACCAAAGTGGGGAAAGAGAGGCATTTGTGCTGTCGAGAGCTTGATGAGACAGAATAGATGACTCATCACAGGGCTCCACACCCCCAGTAACCAGAAACCTCACAACAAATGTTTTCGCCATTTCCATTCATCAAAAGCCAAGGCACCCCCCCTCCCCCACCCCTTCCTCTGACTGCTGAAATGAAGCCTACTGAACGGGCCGTCGTTTCAAAATAAGATTCCGATCACAAAGCCGGTGACCCCCCCAGGTGCATTGTGGGTAAATCTCAAAGCCACTTTGAAGCAGCGGCCCAGCCCCTGGCCAAGCCTGCAGGTGCACACCGGCCAAGGAAAAGTAGGTTAATCCAGCCTTTCACCCTCTACTGCCGCAGCAGCAGCTTCGGATCAGGGCAGGCCAGGCCAGGCCCCTCCCCCCCCGTTATATAAACACACGCGCTAAGACAACCGGGCTATTTTTAGCAGCCAGTCGCCAATCTGAAATCTCAAATCGGATGCGACAGCCATTCACATAATGGTTTTACAATGAGAATTCTTGCTTTCTGTTCATACACAAATACTACTTTTTTTTTTTTTGGCAGGAGGCTCCAGTTGCTGTTCCACAGCTGGGAAACTGATATTTAGTTTTGAAACGCACGCAGTGCAGGAACTACGCACAAGGGAATGGGACGGAATGTTTAACAGGAGAACAGCATCATTTTATCAAAATAATAACAGTTACAAGCAAAGTAATGATGTCATCGTTAATATAAATATTTTTCTTCATTACTACTTTGCTACACATGTTGAGTGGGGTGATGGAATCCTCTGGCATTAGATGAAGATCTAAGAAAAAAAAAAAACCTAAAGCCCTTATGGCAGCTGGATGATAAAGTTAATGCAGCTTAAACCATGAAATGCTTTGCACAAGAAGTGAAGTACATTTCTGAGGCCAGCAGTATATAGTGCAGTTGATTATCTTCGCCCAAACGGGGTTTGACAAGGACAAGCACGCGCTGACGCAATAGTGTAGTAAGCGGAGATGCCACTGAAAGAACAGGACGTACTGTCGCCGAGCGTTCAGAGCATCCACACCCTGAGCATCCACACACTGAGCATTCACACACAGAGCATCCACAGAGCATCCACACCCTGAGCATCCACACACTGAGCATTCACACACAGAGCATCCACAGAGCATCCACACCCTGAGCATTCACACACTGAGCATCCACACACTGAGCATTCACAGAGCATTCACACCCTGAGCATTCAGAGCATCCACACCCTGAGCATCCACACCCTGAGCATCCACACCCTGAGCATCCACAGAGCATCCACACCCTGAGCATTCACACTCTCAGCATTCAGAGCATCCACACCCTGAGCATCCACACCCTGAGCATTCACAGAGCATCCACACCCTGAGCATTCACACCCTGAGAATTCACAGAGCATCCACACACTGAGCATTCACACCCTGAGCATTCAGAGCATCCACACCCTGAGCATTCACACCCTGAGCATTCACAGAGCATCCACACACCGAGCATTCACAGAGCATCCACACCCTGAGCATCCACACACTAATCATCCACACCCTGAGCATTCAGAGCATCCACACCCTGAGCATTCAGAGCATCCACACCCTGAGCATTCACAGAGCATCCACACCCTGAGCATTCACAGAGCATCCACACACTGAGCATTCACACCCTGAGCATTCACACACTGAGCATCCACACACTGAGCATCCACACACTGAGCATCCACACACTGAGCATTCACAGAGCATCCACACACTGAGCATCCACAGAGCATCCACACCCAGAGCATCCACACCCTGAGCATCCACACCCTGAGCATCCACTGAGCGTCCACACACTGAGCATTCACTGAGCATCCACACACTGAGCATTCACACCCTGAGCATTCACAGAGCATCCACACCCTGAGCATTCAGAGCATCCACACACTGAGCATTCACAGAGCATCCACACCCTGAGCATTCACACCCTGAGCATTCAGAGCATCCACACCCTGAGCATCCACACCCTGAGCATTCAGAGCATCCACACACTGATCATCCACACCCTGAGCATCCACACCCTGAGCATCCACACACTGAGCATCCACACACTGATCATCCACACCCTGAGCATTCACAGAGCATCCACACCCTGAGCATTCAGAGCATCCACACCCTGAGCATCAACACCAGCACACGAGCATCCACACCCTGAGCATCCACACACTGAGCATCCACACCCTGAGCATTCAGAGCATCCACACCCTGAGCATTCACAGAGCATCCACACACTGATCATCCACACCCTGAGCATTCACAGAGCATCCACACCCTGAGCATCCACACACTGATCATCCACACTGAGCATTCACTGATCATCCACACCCTGAGCATCCACACCCTAAGCATTCAGAGCATCCACACCCTGAGCATTCACAGAGCATCCACACCCTGAGCATCCACACACTGAGCATTCAGAGCATCCACACACTCAGCATTCACAGAACATCCATGCACTTGGATAAATCAGAAAAACTGTCTCTTTTGAACCCCCCAAAACCTGGCATGAGCCCGTTCTCTACAGTATGTGAATGTGGGTATTTTTCACAGCAGTAGATCCCAAAATGTCCATCCCTTTTGGATGTTCGAAAAGGAAGGGAAACCATCAGGAGGCGTAACAGAAAGCCAAGAGAAGCTCCTTCTCCCAGCATCCCTTGGGTTCCTCACCATTAAAAATGCACTGGGCTCCCATGCATAATTCACCAGCCAGGGCAGACAAAAGAAAAACTCATTAATTAGAGAAATAAGGAAGGGAGAGGTTCGCACGGCAACCGTAGCGGCGGTTTTAGCACGACGACGACGACGACGCCGCCGCCGCCACTACGCAGGGCGGGCAGAGCGAGTGCTTTCCCACGAGTCCCCCCGGTCACGGCGAACACGGCGGCCGCAGACTCCCGCCAAGCGCGCGTCACCGTCGCGTCACGCCACGCCTCTGTCCGCAGTCAAAGCAGCGCAGGGCGGGCATGAGCGGGCTCACGAGTCCGCGGCCCCCGAACCGACGCCGCAGCTCCCAACCGACGCGCGCACTCCAACCGCGCCGCAGCCTTCAAACGACGGCGCAGCTAACGACGCGCGCCTTCCAACTGACGCCCGCCTCAGGCGGCGTCTACGAGACTCTTTCACAAGAGCCCCGACCGATTTAGCGCTCCGTCCGAGGCCAAATTCATGAGGCCTGTGCCAAAAACTGGAGACTATAAGTAGGACAGAGCCGCAGTGTTTATCTAAAACCCAGCACTCGGAGACAACATATTAGGATGATGCCACAGAAAAAGTCAGGAAAATGGAAGAGGCCTCTAAAATATGACCCTTTTCCCAATGAAATGCTACACGAGCAACCCCACGTCTGCATGCGTAGGTGAAAAAACACCAGCGGTGTTCAGCCATCTTTGCCTCAGCACGGTCTGTCCAACTGCATTCAATAGCTGGTTTTCAGCAGGTGTGAAGGGTGCCATCAACCAAAAAAATAAACGTGTGGAGATGACAGGTATGAAATATTATATTCCATATAGGCCTACCTCTACCAATGAAAAACAGGCACAAAAAATACACCCTCTCTCTCCATGCCAGGAGACAAGGAGGCTGAGAGAAGTGCTTCAAATGAAGGAAAAAAATAACCTCCCCTGCCAAGGGACACACTTCCTCATTTTGACAAGTGGGCCAAACTGCGCCAATAACATCCCCGTCCTCTCACTTCCCCGAGACGTTGGCGTGAGCCTCATCAGATGAGCCAAGGAAGCCTCGGGACATCAGATCTCTCCCGTCCTGGAGGGGGGGGGGGGGGGGGGGGTGATTAATCCGCTTGTGACGGAGAGCAGGCGATTCCAGGAAGCGCTGACGGGCCCATTGGAGTAAATACCCCGGGCCAGCGTATCAAAACAGGAGGCTGCAGCGGCCCGGCAGACCGTTGAGACCGTCGGACCCAGGAATTTATAACCCGATTTAAAGAGGGAGGCTGGGCTGCAGCGCTGTGATGTAAACGCTGCCGCGTCCCGTTCTCTACGGGGTCGAAGGCAGCCAAAACGGCTTCCGTGGCCCACCTCCAAACCACCGAGCTGACTACACCCAGCACTTCTTCCATTTCAATTTCAGCGCAAGCTACTGACAAGTCGTTAAATGCGTCGCTCCTTTAACACCCTCCTTCATAAAAACAGATTCCAGAGCAGAGAGGGTAGCCGTACGGCCAACAATATCATTGCTAATTGAGCCCCAACCCAATGCCGCTGACAACTTTTAAGAACTGAAGAGAAATTCCTTTTTTAGAGGTTGATCAAAAACACACGACATTAAGAGCAATCTGTTGCCCAGTGTGAAACTTCCTCCTCATTAAAAGTGATGGATGTCGGCTGTCAAGAGTTCCCTTATATGACGGTTTATGATGTATTAACAGGCCTTAAACAAACAGGCCAGTGAACTTTCAGAAAAATCAACCTCATTAATAACTTTCATTTTATCCCAGAATGCACCAGTACGCCAATTTCTCTCATCACAGTTTAAAGGCTAAAGGCCCTCAGTCCACACTCACAAAAATAATTTCAGAAATTCCGCCAACATTGACACTTGCTTACCAGCTTGTCAGCAGTGGGCATTGCCACTTTAACCTTACCTGTATGCCTGGAATTCTTTATGTAGCACAATAAGAGTCACAGCCAGTAAAGCTTGCTTTGAAGTCAGTTCGCGATTTTTTACTGAAACGGGCAAAGCAAGATTTAACGGGTTACCAGATTTAGCGGGTTACCAAAACAGCTCATAAAAATGCGGTGGCAAAGTCAGGGATGTCAGGTGGAAGCGAAGAAATCAAAAGGGGACCAGTGGGAGCCCTGTCGAGCCTCCAGTCCTGATGTATACCATCCTGCTCAGTAGCTTATGACAAATTACAGTCTCTCCCACTGTTAAGGGCACGGTCAATTTCACACACAACACAAGACACCAGCGTACCTCGAAACCATTTCTTCCCTACCCAAAACACAGAGGGGGGTCGAAAAGTCATTATCTGACACAGCATCTAGATATAAACTGCTGAACTGATAGCTAATCAGTGCAAAGTAGGCTGATATCCGCTAATTACTCCTACGGCTCACCGATTTATGGGAAGTGTACAGATATGAATCCAGCATCTCAACGCATGGACCCTGTGACCATCCCAAAAAGCCACACACAGACATCACCCCATGGGTGCGTTTCATCCCGTAAACACACGCAGGATGATGACAGGGGAGAGAGGGTAGAGCAAGGACAACATCCAACACGGTTTTGTTCCGACTGCTGCCTGCTGCCGTTTTTCCAAGAGCTCCACAAATGCCATAACAAGATAAGTGTGCAACGAGAGACGGACGCACCCTGCTCACTGTAACAGGACCATGATGCACCTGTTCAGTTCCCTGAGCTAGGACCATGGTACCATGTTCAGAAACATATCTGCCACTGTTAGAGCCAAGAAAACAGGGCAAAAAAAAAACCAACGCTAAGCACATCACATGCGGAGGAAATACTGTGGTTTCTGTATTCTGCTGAATGCTACAATATATGTGGTGTAGGATGTAGAATAGATGCACGTCACAACACTGCAGGAGATAACCGAAGCTTACACATTACATTACGGGCATTTAGCAGACGCTCTTATCCAGAGCAACTTAGCCTACACAATATTTGACATAGCATTTTTTACATTTCATCCAATTATACAGCTGGATACATACTGAAGCAATGCAGGTTAAGTATCTTGCTCGATGGTACAACGGCAGTGTCCTACCCGGGAATTGAACCTGTGACCATACAGTCTAAACTGCCAAAATACTGTCCAGAAGAGAGGCGTGGAGAAACACCGGACACATCACAGGCTAGTTTATGAGGAGAAGCAGTAAAGTGTATAAAATGGCTATATCACAAGATTTAGGAGATGACATAAGTCCACATATGGAAATGTCCTGTCAAACTACTCGAATGGGAAGCGCAAGATGACCTTAGTTCAACTATTTTATACATCTGCAGGGTAATGCACACTGAAGGATCGTTCTGGACCTTAAAAAAAATATAGATTTTATTTTTAAATAAAAAAAGGTATCGGCCTTCTTCACTGTGAGATCAAAGTTGCCAAACTCAGGGTTCCACCCTTTTTCTGAGATTGGAAAAAACAAAAACAGGATTCAGCTGCTCTGTTCCTGGTATAACAGAGCGCATCATGTGATTCCTCGGTGAGAATTCCAAAAACAGCTACTGCCGCCTCTGCGCACGCGGAGGCCCGTCCGACATGTGTTTCCAGTTTACGCCAGTTTCTAAACTCTTAAACAGAAATCCAGATAGGTGATTCACAACGTGAACCCTTCTTCATTACACCGGGGAAATCAAAGCGGCCCAAACCATGCGCAGGACAAACAAACCTCGTTTCCAAACAGCTGTGCCAACGCCCGAGGTCCTCTTTTTAAAAAATATTTTTATATAAACGTTACGCCCTAGTTTTATATTTTTTATGCATAAATAACGCAACCGAGTGAAAAAGTCAGCGTTTAGCAATGAGGCACAAGTGGTACGTGCGAGATGTCACTGCGCTTGTTATTCAAAAAGAGGAAAAATAAGTCGTAGAAATGTGTCTGCGCACCGTAAGTGTGCGCTGATGAATAAACATGATGAGCAGGAAACTGGGTCACGATCGCCATGGTAATTTACATCTCAGTGCGCTTGCAGCAATTCACAAATTAGTGGATGTGGGACTGATTGCAAAGCCCTCGCACAGAGGAAACAGCCATTGCACAATGACAATGTAGAGTAGCCGGAGAAGAAAAAAAAAAAAGTCACATTATGTACCCACGTCATTTCAATAAATACAGGTCTCCCGAAGGAAACAAAATGAGGCCGTTGATTATCGTTCTCTGAAAAGATATCAGGCTACAATTAGGCACCAGGGTCCAGGTTAAAGAGATTGAAATTGCGTGCAAGATCTCTATGAAAAAAAAAAACAGTAAATGCAGGACAATAAACACCGGGAAGCTGTATGACTTCAGTAACCAAACATACATCAAGTAGATTGTTCTTTCAAAGCTGATTAAAAATGCATTGCATTATCCAACTCTCTCATATCTGGTGAAGAGATATTCAACAGGGTACGATGGTGGAGTTTTCCTCCCCAGTACAGATACATTAAAAAACAAAAACATCACAATAAAAGAATGCGTAATGTTCAACAAGACACTGCTGCAAATGATCGTTGGTATATCAACACACTGTACCTCCCTACATTACTTTAAGCCCGTTCTGAATAATCAGTCAAAAATGCTGATGACCACCATGCCCTCTAGCCAAAACCAAAATGTGGCCACTGTAATCGCCTTTTTATACACAAACACCCACATCTCAGAGAGACAAAACAAAACAAGGACAATGCCCCCAGCTACCCATTTCACTCTTAAAAATTTTTTTTTTTTTTTTTTTAAATCATCTTCAGTAATGAGGTTTCCCAATACGGATGGATTAAAGCCAAAAACTGAATCACTGAGAAACAACAAATTCCATGGCTCCAGTTATCTTTTTTTATTAAAACATTAAGAGCTTCCCGGTGTTTATGTTTTTGTGATTTATCACACTGAATGGTTATTCTGTGCAAGGAGATAATTAAAATTATTCTAGCCCTATCCCTGATAAGACAGTATGGTAATCGACACACAATTAAGACCTCATTTTCATGCTTATCAGAACGGCTATTGTCCTAAAATGAAGATCTAAATTTCGTATAAGTGTTATCAATATGAAAATGAAACGCATCAGATTACTGTACTTTCTTCCTACGTTTAATATTTCGATCATTTCTGAAGGCACATGATCATTTGACAGACATTAACTGCGTCCACAATTCCTAATCATCTTAAAATAATTCCAATGCTTCATCAACACCTGGGGTGTCAAATCTTATCCAAAAAGGGCAGGTGTGGATTTGCTTTAGCCCAAGCAGTATGACACCCATATCAAATGATTAACTAATAACATAACATAACTAATCATGGACATCGAGAAGTAGAATCAGGCATCTTAGTGTTGGGCTAAAACAAAAAAACCTGCCCCCACACCAGCACCTTTCTGATAAGATTGGACACCCCTGATCTACACATCGGCACACAGCTGCCTAAGACTTCTGTATACATATCCATAAGAATAAAGTCCTGTGTGAATTGGCTGATCAGCAACTGAGGGGCGATCGGCCATCTTTCCAGACCCCAAGCAAAATAAAAATGCACAGGGTACCTTTTATTGGTAGTAAGTTGCTGTTCTTGTAGTTTGGGGCTCATAAGTCTTAGTAGAGCCCAATGCACAGCAAGCTTTACCTGTGTAGCCATTCCCCATTCGTAGTCCTGAATAAATGTCCACCTAGTGGACGCCGTTTGCTGGAAATGCCCGTTATGATATAATGCTACAAATAGCGGTATACGCTCATTTTCATCCTGCTGAAACAAATCGTCCAAAAAAATATCACGCTATATGGCACAGAAATAGCCTTTTCCAATAAGAACCCTGGCTATGTTTTTCACCACGGCATTGTTAAGTGCAAGGGTTCCAATACATCACGCTGAACAAACACATAAGCTAGCAACGACTGGTATCGGGCATGAAGAGGCCATCACTTCAGCATCTGTACTGTGAAACAAATCGACAGAAGCAGAACACACAACAACGTCGTAGTTATGCATCTGCTTAATTACGTTTAACAACAGTCTATTCAATAATCAAGTTAACCTTAACAGTATTTTCCAAAAAGAGAGCACTAGGTCCTCAGCATTAATTGTGTATTGTTTCAGTACCCTTTGGGTCTGTGTGGGTAGATGCTGAATGTCAGAACTGAATGACAACAAAATGCTAATTTATTCCAGCAATCAGGAGGCGCATCTCATCTGGAGTCATCGGCTTTGTGTGCTGGCCTTACATTAACTAAATGTACAAAACAAATTAGCAATGGGAACCTGAATTTAATAAAGAAAGGTGCATGATCTGGCTGCCTGCCCCCCCCTCCCTTTGAATTCTACATTCCCAGTGAACAAGCCCAATCTCAGAAACTGCATGGGGGGGTGGTGACGTGGAGTTCAATGGCCCTCGAGTATCTGCTCCAGTCATGTCCACCCTGGGGGACGGACGCTTATGTACCGTGAACGAGGTTCACGCTCACAGGTAGGAGGGGGGGAAAAAAAATAATCAGGAGAGCCCCAGAATGCACAGAACAGTGCTTCTGCAGAGGCGAGAGACCAGCTCTGTCCGGTTCAACAGCATTCATTTTTCTGCACAGCACATTACAGGCTCCCTCCAGCCCCACCGAGGTGTCAGCCATAACTGGCTGTGATGTAAAAAAAAAAAAAAAACATTTGGCTGACGTTTTGTTTGCTACTGACACTGCAGCAGGTGTCACTGGCTGGAACAGTGCATTCCAGCCACAGCAGAAAACTAAACCGTGCACTCGGCTAATATGCAATGGATGTGCATTGGACATCAGCACGTAGTAGGCTTGCAGTGTGGAGCAATGGTAAAGTAATTGGTTGCAGGTTTGATTCCCAGGTAAGGCAATGCCGTTGTACTTAGCCTGCATTGTTTCAGCATATATCCAGCCATATAAATGTATACTATGTAAGAAAAATCTAAAAAGCTACAAGAACTGGTTGCAGGTTTGATTCCCAGGTAGGGCACTACCATTGTACTTAGTCTGCATTGTTTCAGTACATGTCCAGCTATATAAATGGGTGCTATGTAAGAAAAATACAAATAGCTGTGTAAGTCGCTCTGGATGAAAGCATCTGCTAAATGCCTTTAATGCAATGAGAAAACCAGATAATTCCAATTAGGGAGCAGTCATGTGACACAACAAACGTGAATACAAGGAATCACCTGCCCAACCAATCGGCTGCTCTGACCTTTTCAGGATGCTTACGGCACCACTTGGGCCTTAATCGAATGTTCAGCCAAGCGAGAAACGGCCTCTGGCACAGTCTGGACTTAAAAACAGGCTGGCACTGAACCCGAACAGCAGACCGATCGTCCCTTTCCAATTCTTTTGACGTGCACAAAGGTCTTTGATGACAACTGACACACCCCTCCAATTAATTTGCCTAAGAAACACGTCACACGCTGATGTTTGGAGTGTACTGTTGACCGTTTCTACCAATCAGACGCAGCGCAGCCTGCTCCTCGTTTTGTGATACTGAGAAGCCGTGTAAATTCAGTATCGTTCGGTTATCACGCGTGCCATAACTGCAGCCACTCGCGCCAACCCAAAGAACATTCTAGAGTGAACCAGAAAGCGAACCTCTTCCTGTCAGCCCACGGCAGATTTCCTGAATAATGCTCAGACGACCTTTGACCTACGCAGGCGAGCAACCTGTCCAAACCATCCACGAAATTTGATAGTCAATGATCCAACGGCGCATTTCCCCAGTGACTGCTACAAGCGATGATCCCACAGTTACAACAGCTTTCACTTCAACTTGTATAGCATTTAAAAGCTGCTTACCCAGTATATTTATCATTCTGAAAAACAGTTTCATTTTCATAACGAGACATGGCCTGAGTACAGTCATGCAGAAACTACCACCAGAGTATACACAGTATAAAATACAACAGAGGACAAATAAATAATTAATTTTAATTAGACAGTTCCTTTTTATCTCTGCCACAAAAACAAAATAGGGAATTCACCTTGCTGCACAAAACAGTTGCTAACACGTTGAAAACGTTTCTGCAAAAAGTTGACATCCAGCTTATATTAAAGCACGCATAAAATTGACCTTGTAGTGATATTGGACATTACAGACCTTATCAATGTTATCGTGTGTCCGAAGGAGGGGACTTCCTAGTGTAGGCTATTTGCATATACAAGTCCAGTTTATATCCTCTGTATCAGCTACGGTAATAAATTACACAGTCGTTATGATAACCTCTGGCACAGCGCCAAATAGATACGGTTAGCCTACTTGTCAGACATTCCTATGATAAAAATAACTGACGTGTGAAGAGAGAACACCCCTGGCTTTTATTCGCGTTTTGTAAATGCTTAGAGACAGCATTATTACCTTAACTTGTTTCCAACAACAACCTTGCTTGCACAAGCATTAACAGTTATGTACCCCCTCCAACAAGAAGGTTCTGAACACCAAAGGCAATCAATCTGAGACTGTTTAGGCGCGGGATGCATGCACTGTGCGGAACACGCACATAAAAAAATGCGCATCACTAGCTAAATAGAAACTGCATATAAATATGTAACAACAGATGCGTGTGCCACACGGTTGCATTGGCCACGGGCAACATGACGCACAGACGGGTCAGCTGTTATTATCGCAGTGTGCTCTTGGAGACTGTCCCTGTCATCCCGGGTCAAAATGAGCGGGCCTTACCTCTTCCAGAACACTAACGGTGTTCCGACAGCTCTGCAGGCGGGTCGTAAAGCTGGACGTCGTGGGAGAGTTGTAATCCTCCGTTGTTTCCGAAAGAAACTCGGACACTGAGATCTGATCCGGCATTCTTCCGCACGCAATCGCCCAGAAAAAAAAAGGATGGAGAAAATTTCAGGAAACCTGAATCATTAAAAACAACTTAGGAAGTGAATGTCCAGACGCCTTCCTCTAAAATGGGAAAGGAAACTAAATGATAAACAGCACGAACGATTATATAATTTATAATAAATCTAATATTTTTTGGTTCATTGAATTGCTTCCTTGCACAGACTTTTCTGTCCCCTTGATGATGGGGACTGTGCACAATTTCAATCGCCTCCCGCCTTTACAGTCTCTGCTTATGATTAATTGTAACCTATCCACAAAACAACGGTTCAGTTTTGTCCCTTGCTCCACCGACATACGCTGTAAGATGGGGTAACAGATGTCCTCATTCCGTTTTCCGGTATTCTAATATCCTGCCGTTACTGTCGTGGCTATGTTCGAGAATAAAGCAAACGATTACTGAAGCGTTCCTTTCAGCCAGTGCGTTTTCGGCTATTTTTTCCCCCTCTTTCTTTCCCCGGTTTTCCTCCCCGTACGATCTCTGCTTTCTGACACAAGCACGCAAACTCCCTCTGCCTTGGCTTCCACCCACCCACCGCCAATCACGGGGATAAACAAGGAAGAACTCTGCGCATGCTTCGGATCACAAACAATAACGTCGGGGCCGCCCTTATTCTGAAATAAAAGCGCAGCGACGCCGAAGCAGGTGCAGAATGGAGAATGTTTCGGGAATCAGGCCCACAAGTATAATAATTCGGGGAATAGTTACAACGGGCAGGCTACGTGTAGCCTGCAGCTGCATGTAAAGAAAGCGTTGTAAAGACAGCATTTCCTTTGCGCAGTTTCATAATGTAGGACAGGTCTAAAACAGCCTAAGATAGTTGCGGTTGCTACCCTATGCAGAGAATGTGCATCCCAACCAATCGGATTGTTCGGATTGGGTCATCGCTCAGAGACTATAGCCTCTTTTGTTGGGGGGGGCACAGAGGAAATTCATCCGTTGAAAACCGTATTTCTCTGCATAGCTCTTGCCCGTGCAATCGTGGGGCACGGATTGAAACCACATCTTCATGTAGGACATATGCCACTGTGGGTTAGTAACATCTTACGTTAACCCCATAACACAGTAACCGCATATCAGCCTTTCATGTACAGAAAGTCCAGCCAATTTCAGAGCATCGCTCACGTGTTACTTTGCAGTGCTTTTCATGGGAAGGGGCTAGTGCTTCATATCCAATGAACGACAGTAATCCCAAAATGAGGTAACATGGCCCCTCTCGCATTTGCCAACTTAAAAGCTTTAATCATTTGGCCATTAGACTCCGTATTTTTCCGCTATTAACTTCAAGAAGCATGTAGGCAATACGAATCGATGATCCGGTATTTTATTTTTAATTCCCGAAAAGCCTGGCAGCTGTGAAACTATTCAAATAAAAGTAACGGTTTACAGTGAGTTAACAGTCAAGCCCCACGTGTTTTCACATCTGTAAACTGACGTAGCCAACTTCATTCACCAGTTTCTCTCGCGACTGAGTCAGCGGATTCAACGTTGCAATTGCGCAGCCTACAGGCGGTATGTTGTAACGCGTGTAAATCCTCCAAGGAAGATCACTAGTGCTGGCAACTTGTCCAAAAAGTAAATACACATACATTTAAAATGCCAAAAATCTAAGTGATTCATACATATTTAAAATTACTCAGCCTATTAATTTCTAAATGAAAACACACACAGAAACAAATTGTGGTTGGCTCCAAGTGAATGCAAGAGTATAAAACGTTAAGGGGGAAAACGGGACCAACCAAACATTCATATGTCGTGTATTGATGGCATAATTAGACTACTATAAAAACCTGGAACTCACAGAAGATAAAGTACTTACCGGCTCCATAGGGAATCTTTTGACGAAAAACTTGATAAGCGGGAGGCTGATGATCTCATGACTTTAGTCACCTTATTAAAATAACCTAAATTAAATAAACACAAAGAAATGTAAGAACTTACCGCAAGCTTACTCACTATTGTTGTAATAAACTGACTACATTAGCCTACATTTCTGCAGAGACATTAGGTTTGTGACACTGCTCCATTAAGTTCCGACATAAGTGCAAATTCGTGAAGAGGGCTAATAAATATAAAGTTGGCTATAAACAGGTATACACTAACCTTATTAATAAACCAAACGTGTGCGTAAATCAATCAATGGCTGGGGTAAGACATCATTCCCACAAATAACGGTTTCATGAGGCTACAACACATTCCATCAGACAGACGTCTGATTCGATTAAATACAAACCGATAAATGAAATGGTCCCATTCATACAACTATAGCCTAATGCCAAAGTTTAACTAGGCTACATAGATAAACTAAGCGCTTAGAGGACTGCGGCCAATTCGAAAAGCCATAATGTTTTAACAGTGAAATAACAGCCACGCCTAATTTACTCAGTAACTTACCAAGACTGCTGCAATTTCAACCGCAACCCGCACTTTGTACAGTAAATCTAAATCCCGTGGTTTGTCGAAGAAAGGTAGAATATATCCAAACGGCACCATAGTCAGTTCATTTTGTTATGCGTCCATTAATCCAGCGACAGCAGATGGGGGAAAATAACGCGTTCATTTACTGCCAAAAGAGTTGGGGAAAAGAGCAGTGATTTCTCGCCATATGGGTCCCGCGGATAGATCAGCAGCCCCGCACGGACAGGAAGGAAAAAATCTACCATGTGAGCAGGCGGGGGGAAAGAACCAGTTACAATGGACCGGATCTGGGGGGCTAACTGAACAGGAACTGAGGAAACCCAAAACTGCTCAAACAGGAAATCTGAGATATGGGTAAACACTCGCCACAGAACTACGTGTCTTCGCTCGTCCCCTTTTTTTTGGGAAAAGACCCGGGAGGGCGTTTTTCTCTAATTTCATATAACACGAGGAGAACGTAAAATAAACATCAGTATTTTACAATGTCGTGATATGTAAACATGCTACACCAAGGGGGTTGTAAAGCAGTTACAAACAAAACGAATTCGCGTGACCCTGCTCTATTGGAGAGGACAAAATAAGAAATCGCATGTGTCAAACAATTTTTTTTGGCGTCTGCATTTCATCAAGTCGGAGAATTCATCAATCAGTAAAACCGCCGTTTCCGCTCCTGACCTCTGCAGAGTGGAACGGGGCCAGGAACAACAGCACGTGCTGCTTCCCCCACCGTTCATCCATTTGTCCGCGTGGTGGAACAGATAGTTGGGAAATACAATGATTTAATTCAATTTCCATGGCGCTTTTTAAATATCTAATATTACAGAGACACTGTCACAAAGACACTGGTCTGAACAGGTATGAACCTCCTAAACGCGAACGACCATTGAGGGCAAAGTGCTCCCCAGTGGGAAGATAAACGCTCTGGCGAGAAAAAAAAAACTCCCCAAATGGGAAGAAACCTGGCTGAAAAGAGGGGGAGCCCATCCTCCGCTGGCCCTGGCTTGCGTCCATAAACTGTGGAGTCACGTCTTAATTTCTTCCTATACCTTGATCAATAGAGAGAGCATGTAAAGGCAAAAGCAATGAGGCAGAAAGCTCACACTGTCAATCAGTCACAGATCATATCAGTGAAATGACGACAAAAGGGAGGGAACACTGACACCTGTACCCTCAGAACATTATCGACAGCAGACTCATTAAGTCTCTTATTAACATTTGGGCTGTCAATTCAATCTGGAAATTTAAGTTTAAAGTTCTCCCAATTTGGAATTGACACTAGTATGAGGGTAGCCTACTGTTAGTCTGAACAACTTCCAGAGAGGCGTGAGTACGTAAAAATTATGGCAGGAATATGCGCCTGCGCCATCAGGGAACAATCAGATGCTGTCACTGTCCATTTATTTATTGTTTGCTGCCATATGACATTATACTGGCAAAAAAAAAAAAAAACTTTATAGAACCAATCAGATTACAGGATTTTTTTAACAAAATGATTGCAGTGTCCTCAGAATCCTTAGTGCCAATAATGTAGGTCTATGAAGACACAATACACTTCAAATTAGTCTAATACAGCAGTAGCCTAAATTTAGGAAGAATGTTACTGGTAGGTCGCTACTGGCTTCCAGTTTTCCGTTTTGAGTGTTATTTTTTCTGTAATGCTGTGGCCCAATAGCTTTGCTTATGTGGCCAGGCCCATTGTTCCCTGCCATCTGAAGCCTCTAACATCTTTATCATCAGCAGTATTGCTAAAGGCAGTTGTTAAGACCTGGTCCAGCGTCAGACCGTAAGGGTAAATAACGGAAATGGGAAAGGAAAACGTACTGCAAACCGACCAGTAACTCCGGTCCCCATCTGCCAATCCAAATCTGACTGAATGCTGGCTAGTCTTCTAAGGTTACTTGCACAAGCCGGCTTTCGGAATAGTTGGAAACTAAAAAGGCCGGAATACCGTAGGCGACTCAATACGGGGCCTTAAATCTCCGCCCAGAGTAGCTTCAAAAACAATGAAGTAAAAAAATAAAGCAAAATAACAAAATTGTCCTAATGGATGGATTTTTAGTACAGCTGGTAACACACTAACTAACCGGAGCACTATACGGTGAACAGAGGGCAAAACGTGAGTCGAGGTAAAAACGAGCGTAAAGTCAAACGCAAAATCCAATCAGCAAACAAAGCAGACGGGCTAGGTGAGGATCGAAATCGAGCGAATGGTAAGAAACACGAAACCACGGGGCAAATAAACTAGAAGCTCTCTGGCAAGAATCGGACTACCAGAAGGGCTAGGCGGGATTCGGAGTCAAAGATAAGGTCGAATACGCAAAGTCAAACAAGCAAATCACTCAGTACAACCCACTAACGACGATTTTGAAAAGCTCATCTCCGCTGGTAAGCGGCAAACGGTGGCTTTTTGAAGCCGAGCAACCGGATACGGAAACGTCCAATTAAATGACAACCGGAAATAAGAAACACACGCAACAGTGACAAATGTAAACACAAACTTACGATTGAGGTAGTAACAGCATGCCTTTTACAGCTTATTCTGTACTTGTGACATTCATAATGAAACGCTTTCCGTGGACTTTAATTTAAAGTTGTGTTGTTTCAAAAAGCGTACATCAGCATATATTTCCAGCTCCGATCAGATGGCTTAAATTATAATTGCGCGGTGAGTTTTTATTTTTCTTCCGAACTGTTCCCTCGGTGATCTTCAAACAGGAGCCAAATGGCCGATGCCTTATGGAAATAATGTGTGTCTTTGGAAGTTGCAATGAAACAATGGGCCGTTTGAGACGACCCACGCGAAGAGTAATATGACCGAGGGGTACCGTAAGGCAGAAAATCCACTCTGTGCCCTCGAACACAGTAGGTCTCATTAAAAACTTGCTGACGCCACATAACAGACACCTGCCCAGCAAAAAGCCATTCGTCCCATCAGGATAAGCTATTAAGACCAATTGGGGTTGGGGGGAGGGAGGGAGGGCGGGAGGGGGTGATGGGTGACATTTCCTGGTACAGATAAAGAGCGGGGGTAGGGACTGTGGCCATCCCAAACCTGTTGTGTCATCTCTGTAGTCAGAGGAAAATAGTGCCTGTCTTTGACTGCATGGGGCCCAAATTTTTCCAGCACATGAGGTGAATTCCAAGTGCCCCCTTAGCGTTTTGTTTAGTCATAGAGGTGGTGCAGCGTTCGCTGAATTGTGAGGACACTGCAGCCATGCGCAGGGCTGGCAGGATAGCAGCTGAAGTGTAGCATTCTTGTGTCTATGCCAGGATGTTGCCGTGACGCCATGCTATGGGAATGTCACATGCTTTCTGAGCTAAGGATGAGCACTAGGTTTTAGGGCTTGGGGGGGGAGGGGGCTGTCAATCACTGAAGCATCTGGAAAATTCCTCGAGCACAATGCAGAATCCAGCTGGTGTTAGAGGGATTTGGACAAAGCGTTTCATTCAAAGTGCAGGTCTTGATGGGATGCTGCTCTGAGTTGCATCTTTACTTTGAGCGCTGATTTGTACACGCCTTGCCATATCACGGAGAGAGAAAAATACTGTGAACTATCAATTCAGGTGCTGAAAGAAGCAGTAGAAAAAACAAAAACAAAAAGCTGAAAAAGTGGCCACCCATTTTCACAAACAGTTAATGGAGCAAAGTCAGCATGAGGCTTCTTTAGTTCTTCAAATGAGAAAATAACCACCTCCCCAGAAAAACAAGATTAAGAAATAGGTAGGACAGGCTGCCATCTTCATGAAAGCACCAATGACCCTATGTCTAGTCTACTTGTTTAAGGATGCAAACTCATCTATCTATTAACTACATGTAAGGAGTTATCAGAAATCAGATGGAAAAGGTTACATTATTGTTTATTTTTAGAGACACACTTCGATAAACTGAAGGTTGATAATCAAATAGTTACCTTTGTAATATTCACAATTTCATCCATGATAGTTGTATTATGTGAAAAAATTTGTTTTTTTTTCTGGTGGGCCTCAGGGGGTTAATGTTCTCATTATAACTGTTCCTGCCCAAGAGATGAGGATCAAATCAGTGGGATTCAATCAAGACTGAAGTTCAGTGGTGAGCCAGCTATGGTACTCCTACTTCACAATAAGAGGAGTCGTTTACCCTTGTTTGTGCTCTTGCGTGCTTTTCAGGCTTGTATCAAAGCCATTAATACTCAATAAAGTCAGATAATTGTGTTCGCTGACATACAGCAGTGATCAAAGTCCCAGTAATGAATGAATGTTTTTGGAAATGCACTGAAGCAGCGTCTAATCTGTTTTACACACAGATTGTTTATTTGAATAATAATGCATTTGATTGCTGATTTTTTTTTAAATGGTAATTTATAAACAAATCAGGCCTCAAAATGAGTGTTTCTTTGTGGAGGTGACTGGTGAATCGGTGGGCCGATGGTCATTTTTCTAAGGTTTAATAACAGCACCGGCTCATTTGGGTCACGGTAAATTCCGGAAGATACCGTCATTGATTAGCTGTCTCCTGCCCCACGTATAGGCTTTTGTGAGCAGCACTCAATTGATTTCTATTTTATTACTGTTATAATTGGCGAAACATCTCCGTAATTACCCAATGGAATGCGTTCTTGGGCACATCAAAGCGTCCTTCTACAACAGCGAGTGTTCTTTCTAATCAAGCGGAGCTCTCCTCGGCCCTGGCAAAACAAAGGGTACTGTGTGTAAGAAGAGAATTAAACAATGATTTGTGGGGGGAAAAAAAGGTCTTACAGGGAAACTGACTAATCACGTAGCTAGAGTCACGTGGTCTATGGTGTCTTGTTCAGCTGACAGTTGCACTGTCATGGCCCCTGAGACAGTGTAGTCAAATCTCCTGAAGCGCAGATAATGACTTATTCAAAAAGAGGGATTACAGTGAGGAGGAATGGATCAGCTGTGCTAAGGAGAGAAATACAGGATACTGAGATGCATGTCCTGTCCATATTTCAGTTCCTGTTCGGTAAATGGAGAGAATAATTACAGAGAATGTACAGAGAAGCAGGAACTTATCATCCAGCTCCAAAGCTTAACAAATATATATATATATATATATATATATAAATACATATGTAAAGTCCTTCAGTTGATGATCAGGGCATTAAATCAATATCTATTACACATTGCCTTCCAAACATGGTCTTTGCCAAAGATTTTGAAAGCAGAAGGTTTGTTTGAGTTCACAGCAGTTGAAGTAACACTATAGACCTTTTACATAATTTTTTTAAATTTAACTTAAACTTATTTATCACAATTCATATCCATGAAATACAGCTAGACAACCTTATATAAATGTTTCAAATGTTATCACACCACCAAATTACAATGAGTTTATTTTACCTTCGTGGAGATTAATTATACAGAAATAAGCCAAGCATAGCCCTTGTTTTGTGCTTTGATCGGGACAGCCATCTGGTGGCCAATGTGGGAATATATAATAAACCTGGACATTCCCCTTCCTTTGTGGATGTACCCTAAGCAAACAAGACCAGGTTAAAACCTAGTATATGGCTGGACCTAACACACGTGATCCGGCCGACCAATGGCGTAACTTCATAACTCGCCCGACCAATGGTGTAACTTCATCACTCACTCAGTCACTCAGTCACAGACATTCGCATTTGTAGGGCTGGCCCCGCTGTTGCGGTCCAGCCAAAAAGGAAACAACAGTTTTTCAACAGTGATGGGGTTCTAGTGGTTCTGTAATGGTGTAGCACACGTGTCCTGGCATCGTTTTGGGGCACTCATGCCCTCAGAAGGTAAGCTTAATGTCAATCATTATTTTATGTGTTTTATGTGCAGAGAGAGATCATGTTCATCCCACGTTAAAGCATTTCTTGCTCGCAGAGAGTGGTGCCTTTTAGGATAGCAAAGCCCCAATCCATGGATCATAGATATCCATCCAGTGGCCCTGACATTACCCATATATCATGACCTGCTTGTCCCCATCCGAGCCCAATCTCCCATGGAATATTCTGGAATGATGCCACTTTCATAATGAAATGAGACACTTTCATTAGGTAAGTGCAAGTTGATTGACCTTTTCATGGAAAAGTAATATTGTACACCATAGCTTATACACATTGATCACACGTGTTTGCCCAATACTCAATGAAATTATTTTACATCAGTGTTTCAATTTCTTGTTCACTATCTGGTAGTGCTCCAAACGCTGTAAGTGATGAATTAGTTATTAGACATTTTTTGCATGTTTGCCAATGACAAATCACAGTTTGAGATTACATGTGTGCCTGAGAATAAATAAATCATCATATGTATGAATGTCAAATAATTTAAAAAAAAGGAATTAAGCTTATGTTTAATTAACCTATGCTGTAGCTTAAAATTAACCTACAGAACATCAGCGTGTGCAATCGTGCCAAAGATTAAAGCCAGCAACCATTTCCTTAATGAAATTTAAGTGTAAATGACACTGTGGAGGACAAATCTAGCACCTATGCTACTCTTCTCTTAGCAGTGAAGATACATTTATATGGGGCATATGAAAATAACTTTCTTTGTCAACATCGCAGAACAAAAAAGCCAGAAACATTATTTGTGGTGCAAATCCAATATCAATGGTGTCTGTTATCAAGGTAGTCCTACCTCTGCTTGGAAAAATAAATGGGGATGATATTACTCATAAAATTAATCAGCCTCAGGTGGTCAGCAACCTCACTTCATATATTTTATCATGGCAAAATGTTTTTATTAAAGATGTGAAGTAAGGTTGTGCTGTTGAACTGGCCTTGTTTATTGTTGTGAGCAATACCCTTACTTATTTTCTTTGGCCAACAAGAGGTAGGGGGATATTAAAAGAATACTTAATTATTTTTTGGCCTAGCACCTTAACTAGATCTTCATGAAGCTGACCAGAATTCACATTAATTTTTATCATCATATTGAGGATATCTGTGACTGTCACTATGGTTTCATTCTTGGAGTTGTCTCTTTTTGGCAAGAATTAAAAATTGTATTGGTATGTATTTAATTTTAGGTTTCACCATTGGTCTAACTCTAGTACATCGTCTAAAGCACAAGCAGAATGCAAGTTTACAGGTTTATAGGACACTTGTTTGCAGGAAGTAATTTGTGAAAAAGCTGTTCATGAAAACAGGTCTGAAAGTGACAGTTGATAACCCAGGGGAAATGAGTCTCCAGTGCCTAACCCTAATCCCATAGGTTTCCAGACCAGCTGGTTCACTGATGCCATAAACTCTCCTGGGCTTAATTCAATTAATCACTGCTTAATTTAACCAAATTGATCATTCCCAGTCCCAGTCTTACAATAATCATTCAAAACCATCCCAGGTGGGACTTGGAAACCTCAAGGCAAATAGCCAAGAAAAGAATGTCCTTCCTTTTTAGGAACATATTAAAGCCTTTATTTAAAAGTCGCTAGTACTGATGGTGTACAATTGGGATAAATTTGCCTTCATCGGGGTGCAGATCCAAGTTGTATGTAATTTGTGTCAGCCACATGCAGAGTTTTGAATGGTGTCAAACTCAAGTACATAGCAAGGGGACTGAAGGAGACAGTTTCCTTATGTGAGCCACGGCAGAAGTGGTCACTCAAAATCAATGAGGCCTTCATAAAAATGTAATCCTTTTCCAAGCACAGTATATATTTATAGCAGTGTAAACCGGAACACTGTGGTGCTATGCTAAAATTTAACACTAGATGTCGCTAATACTTGCATAATAACAGTGACTAGCAACTAAAATAATTATTGCTGTGTGCAAAACAGACTTGATTCAAGACTAAATAAACAGGGCGAAGGTTTCTATCAACTTTGTATAACTTCAGGACACCACAGCCCAGGCTAGGGCTGGTTTCTGCTGGTTTCCATGATGATATTCAAAAGTACTGAACATTGCTAAAAGCAGGCTAATCAGGTATAGTTTGGTTGTTTTTTATTTTGTTTTTTTTTACTTTGTGGGATGAAGAATTGGAACTTTCTGACTTATGCAGTGCACACTCACAAATAACAGTTAAGAAAGATATTTGCAGTCTATTTTAGTGTGTTATAGATAGAAACAAAGTAGGAGAATGTTTATATACAAAAATCAATTGATGAGCGTGATTTGTATCACCATACAGTACTGTTCTGCACTGTTATTCAGTTCAATTCAATTTCATTTGTATAGCACTTTTTGTCTTTTACAAAGATGCTGTCACAAAGATCCTTTACTGTGCACATACAAAAGAAAATATGCCCCGAGATACTGTAGATGGAGGCAGAAAAGTGTTCATATTTCCATCTCTAATACACAGTGCTGAATTCCCTTTCCTTTGCAGTCAGGGTTTTTGATTGGATTGCTGCAATGTCAAGACATTGTCCTGGGATTACGCTGTCACTCACTGGCAGGAGGTTAATGCTGTAACTGACTTGGGTCAGATGTCTATGGCAGCTTTTCTGTTCATCAGTTCATGTCAAAAGCAGCTGATCACAAGCAAATGTCATTACGAGGCATTTGCTTGCAATGTCTCTTTATGTGAAGATAGATAGATAGATAGATAGATAGATAGATAGATAGATAGATAGATAGATAGATAGATAGATAGATAGATAGATAGATAGATAGATAGATAGATAGATATCATTTTATTAATTTCTTCTTTTTGGTAAAATAAGGAGAGTTTTTTATTTATTAATTTAGACATTTATAAATGCAACAGTCACACAATTTACTTTATTAAATGATACAGATTGGGTCGATCGCAGTGTGCTTAGCTAGAGCTCAAACTTCAGTTTTAAACCTCAACACCACAGAATTGAATTACAACAAGAACAGCTCTCCAAATCTGTGAAATATTTTTTTTTTTAAATGCATGGGGGTCCATGCAACCATAAATACTAATGAAATAGCACGAGGTATAATGGCGAAAGTGCTGGGATCTGGATATAATGCAGGCGCGATTGAATAGTAGGCCGAACACTGTCGCAGTGTACCTCATTTTGTGTAGCTAATTTCCAGTTCTCGCGTTGAATAATAGAAGAATAATACAGTGGAGCTGAATTTCAAGTCACTGGCTAGATGGATAAGAAAGATAATTGCTTTTTTAAGTCCCAGGGGAAAGGAGTTTGTCACATAGCACAGAAAAACCGAATTACCAAGTAGGGCATGAATCATGCCTCTGGGTGACGGTCGTGGTGATAACATTAAACCGAAAGATAATTTTAAATGGGTGATTCAATACTCAATCAACACAAATATACAACATCCACAAACCGACAATGTGCACAGAAAGATGACATGTTTTAAGGCAATTTTGCATATTGACCCTACATTATTGTTAACGATGTGGCAACAAAAATACACATGTTTTTTTGTTTAACGTGGCTGTGTGGATGCAAGGGAGTTTGGGCGAGGATGATTCGAATATGAAACTCATTCAATGAACTACATCTCCCAGAGCCCAGTGGTAGAAAGAATCAGTCACATCCGGTCCGACTCTCAGTCAGGAAGTGAGAAGTGGAGCGGAGTGAGAATTATTTGCCATGCAGTCCAAAACATTACCAGTAAGTTAATATAAATTATACGTAACTGTGTGGTTATGTACCGCGAGTTCTGTGCCTTGTTAATCAACATGTTTTTGTGAGTAAAATGTAGAGTGAGTCTTGGTCACTTTTTGTTGCGTTTGAAACATCTTGCTAGGTAGCCAGCTAATATTAGCTAACGCTAGCTTGCTATTTTGGGGACATATGGAAGTTGATTTTAGTCTTTATAGAAATTTGTGGCTTGCTAGCGACTGCAATGGCTAACCTTTCGTAACAGTTTCGGTAGTTCGGTTACTTGGTATATAACCGTTTCGCGATATGCATTCACGTCGGCGTTTTAATATAAATTAGCCAGCTTTTCCCTTCGTTTTACCTGAGATTGCTAGCAAGCTAATATGCAACCAACGATGCGTTTCCTTCGCTTGGCGGCTGGTCAGAGAGATAATGCTGTGCTGCTTATTAAAACGCCTCTGTAAAAGCAGATTGTTTTCCAGCTGCCTTGGTGGTTGGAAACAAATTGGAGCTAAGATGTCACTTACGTAAATCGTTATTTTGACATTAGTATTTGCGGATTACCCAGTTGCTCAACGCAACAGACGAAGAAACTGAGCGTTTGTTTGCATGCATTCATCCTTTTAATTTTTTGTGAATGCAGGTTAAGAGGCAGTGCACGTAGTTAACTGGAGAGATGGCTAGGTGTAGCTGTTTTCAAACATATAATTGTTAACTATCGCCATGTTGTCTGTTACTGTAAAGAAATTGTCTCTTCCCATTACTGCCAAGTAAAGAGATAAGGGCAGGGCACTATTGTTATGGTATTGTGTAAAAACTTTAAAAATTCAAATGCATACGAAAGCCTACGTGAAACAGTGAAGTTGACAAAGTTGTTCGACAGCTAGCATAGGTAAATAATTAGTTTTATTTTGCTGTGGTTGTGTGGTGGTGGTGGTTCAAACCTCTCTTGCTTATGAACTGTCTCTAACAGAGCCTACCTGATAATTAAACCAATTAAAAATATGACTGGCAGTTTAAGCAACACCATAAACGGGGAACAACTCAAATGCCAAAATCCGCGTTTCCCCAGCGACCCTCTGTTCAAAGGTTGTGGAAGATTTTTGCATGGCTGGAGAAGATTAACTCGAAAGAATTTCTTCTGACCTAGATCCACGTCTGAAAAAGCTCCGTCTCCCGTAGCACCGTTTTGAGAGAAAACAAAGACGCGTACGGAGCTCCATGGGGCGAATCTGGCACTGGGTACCGCCACCTTATGCTACCAATCATCCCCTAGGCCTCGCGGAGTTCTCTGGCCTTATATAGCAGTAGCCTACATTTAATATACGTAGCCGGTTATTATTCAAGCCGCACTCCATGCTGAAAGCTTGGCAGTATTTCATTTTTAGTTGGCGTGTCAGAATTAATGCTTCAGGGTCTTAGGCAATATTGTGAGTATAAAAGTGCTGAGTGGTAAGCGTGCTGTGCTATGTGGACGTACCGAGTTCCTAATTGTGTAATCCATTTTGAAATTATTGATTTGTTCCGTCATATCTTGTCTGGAATACGGCTATTCCCGTCGGGTGCTGGTTCAATACAGCCACGCTTGCACGAGAAGTACGGATTGACGACAGCTCAGCCAGTTGCCTTGGAAAAAAAATATTAGTAACGTAAAACACAAGGTGTGATTTAACTTGCATGCATAGGAATTGAAATTGTTCTTGAGAAAGCGAATGCTTAGTGATTGTAATGTATACAACGTGTGCAAATGTAGTGGCCCCTTTCACAATGTTACTTTAAATGCTTGGGTCATCCATCCAACCAACCAACTGCTTCTCTGCGATTTAGCCTGTTTTTGTTATGGATCATATCTAAGGTATGTTTTAAGGGCTTGAAATGAGCCTGTGCCGCTGGAGTCACGCCGGAGTCCCAGTTTCTTTACCTGTGAAGGCCTTGCGACGTCGGTACAGATTGGGCATCCGGAAAAGTGTTGATGTTGGGTTGCACCTGAAACCGTTAAGCGGGATAACGCGGGGTTATCGGCGCCCAGCTAAAGTGCCTGCGGAACTGCAGGGTGGCGTTGATCCGCTGTGGCGGAATTCTGTGTATAAAAGTTGGCGGGAAACCAAAGCCGCTCTGGCCAAATTGGCAGTGGAGCAGCCGGGCTGTAGGAACTGCCGTGGGCGGTCTGAAACAAGCAGCCATGTTTCCACTGGGGGGGTAGGTCTTTTCAGTTGGGCTAGCGGAAAGGATAGGGGTTAAGTCTTTGTTTGTCACAACATCGAGGACCTTGGCACCTGCTGACGCTTCGTTTCCTGTAAAGAAAAAAAGGCACATCGTTCACCCAAGAGTTGCTTCTTAGAGGCCTTGAAAAGGGCCTAGAATCTTTTTCTTTGTGTGGGAGAGCCCAGCCTACATGCCCACGTTTCTGTGCTTTTTAAAAATTAATTTCTGCGAGTAACCCCAGCAGTATTTTTTATTTTTTCGGTCAGGCTTGTTTCATACTTCCGCATGTATGGTCATCCTATATCACCAGCTGTAAGAGGTTACTGGTTTGAGCTGAGTTGGAAACATAGCCACACTGAAAAGTAGTCAATGTTGCCGTGATCTCATTGACATAACCGTCTCTCTTTTTCATAAACGTTGTGCTTTTAATGTGGTTCGGTGTGGGAAACTGGAGTATCAAACCCCAGCAGGTGTCAAAGCCGGCATGCGCCGCGTTCACAGTTCCGTCAGTAAACCGTCGCTGTGTTTTTGCAGGTTTTTGAATTGTTGACATGGCAACGACTGAAAGGAGAAATAAAAGGCGGAAAAACATTTACTCTTTATATAGTTTTCCGCCGGTTATTGAGCAAAGTGTGCGCCCACCTAGTAGCCTGAAGTTCTCCAGCTAGCTCGTCCCTCGAGAGTTCATTAGCCTCCCCCATTGAGAAACCATAAACTCCTTATGTGAGCTGCACACTGACTCTCTTGTGTGCTCCCACATTTAATGAGCTGTGTGATGGTGTGGTTCATCGGGGAAATCTGGACTACGGGATTAGAGCAGTTCTGCGCTGGATTAGCCCTCCTTCATAACTAATCCTACCTAGTTATGCTAACAGCTGCAGGTGAATCACCCCTTCCCCACATTATAAATTATTCCATGACGTCTTTTAAAGACGTGCGCAACTTGAAATTTATTTGAGATTGAGATAAATCATGGCTGGTGGGTGGATGAATTTTGCAGGCCACTTCAAGTGTAATTTTTTTATACCATAATGTTGTTTTCAGGAAAAAAAAAAACATGTTGTGCTGGGTTCACATTAAGTTGGACCATTTAGTTGTTGCACACACGAGGTTCAATTTGGGATTCAGCTAAATTACATGGCAGCAAAAAAAAAACAAAAAAAAAAACGACATTTTGAACTGGACAGTAAGATGTAGGCTAGACGTTGGTGTGAGGAAGGAGGTTTGTAAGTGCATTTCGGGGTGACCACATCCTATGAGCGTCACCACAAAGGTAGTAGCAGGGTAAGGACTCATCTTGCACTCGCAGCCAATCCCTGCTTTCGTCTTAATGCTCCCTACATTTCAGGGCCTGCAGCTCTGAGGTTGTTGGTTCAGATCCCAGGTTGGGGTGCTGCTGTCAAAGTACCCACGTGCCAGGATCTTAACCTGCACTGCTTCAGTAAAAATGGCCAGCTGTACAAATGGATTGTATGTAAAAATGTACCCTGCGTAACTGTTCTCTGGATAAGAGCATGTACTAAATGCTAAAAAGTAATTTGATGCCATACGGTGCCCCAGGGGTCCTACTATAACTTTATTCATGCAGTTTTGCAGGTACAGTAGCCGTGTAGCTACGTAGCTTGCCATCTCAATAAAGGCTGCCTACTTGCAGCGTAGGGGAAACGTGAGTGCATTCACATGATTAAAATGAACAGTAGCACCAGACCTGGCTAACAGCATTCACACACCAGTCTGCAGATGCAAAATCACTGAAGCACTAATCCAAGTCGTTTTGCTATCCAAAGCTGATAGCAAAGTGGAAACTGTAGTAAGGTTAAAAAAAAATGTTAAAAAGAAAGGTCCAGCCCAGTTTGAATGTTAAAGGAAAGCTGACTAAATTACCTGCAGTAAGCAATTTTAGAAAAGTGCTTTGAATTAGAGGGTTCTGTCAGGTATTTTTTAAAAGTGTTATGAACATGGGAATGTTCTTTGTTATGTCTATAAAACAGACCAAATACCTGAAACTACTTTTTTAAAAATATGTTAAAACAAATTTAGATGCTTTATAACATGGCTCTTGAAAATTCTAAAGTTTGGTATCAAAAATGTGCCATAGTTTTATGATTCAAAGCTCTCAGATTTTGTATTTGTGTGCAAATTTGGATCCAGAGCCAGGTTGCGGTTAACGTAGCCGGCCTAGCCAATCAGAATAAAGTTCTGTTGTTTCGCCCAATCGAGGCTGTGTATTCAGGCTTCTATTCTTGTGATTTCTGCCTTTTGTTCATTGAAGCCACTTCCTCCATCACATATCGGGGCAATCGAAATGCCCGGATGAAAGAAAAGCTAGTTTGATTTTCTGCCATTGTCCCGTAAAAGGACTTGATAATGATGATGATGATGATTCATAACCTCTGTTGGAGTTTTGGAGGGGGGGGGGGGGAACAAATAAAAAATAAGTCTTAGTAATACATTTGCAAATGAAACCACTATATAAGTGTCTGTGCCTCTCACCTCTTGTTACATCTTGTTACGGCACCTCTCAGAAGTCAATGAAGTCTGGAGTGAGATGCGCCCTAATGGAGCGATGGAAACGATGGTTCGCCGGTTCCTTGTGTAAAAATTCTTATCAGACTGCGCTTGCCCATCCGTAATTGCATTTTTAGGGTTCAGGCTGCAAATCAGTGACTGAGTGCCTTGCCCTGCTTGGTGTTGCCTGGAGACAAAATGGCAAAACAGAGTCTCACTCATCAGCCAGACTTCTGCAAGCACTGAATGTGAAGCGTAGAGAGAAAGCCTGGTTCATACAAACCGCTGTGTAAGCTGTATACACGGGCAGCCTTTTATGCCGAATCAAAAAACGATCTGTGCTTTACCCCTCTTCAGAAGCTGTAAACGTTTTTTTTGGAGATGATTAGAGGGAATGTTGTGGTTTCCGTAGTTGTTGAGAAGTACCATGCATCTCTGTACCACCCTGTAATTTTTGTCATAAGTGTTTTTGCCAGAGCAGCAGATTACGTAAAAAGGGCCTCACGTTCCATGCTTCGCGTGTCATGTTTCTCGAGCATGTAGACCAATACCCTGGACGTATAAGCTTAGACCCGTGTGTGTTCACATGTAGCCTAACTGACATGTACATCAGGACCTGATTGTGACTCCATTTGTGCTCCGGATGTGGATAGTGTACCAGATGTTAGACTTGGATTGTTTGGAGGTTTTTTGTCGTAAAAGTGTTCTGGGCAGGATGATGTTGGTAGGTGGCAAACTGCGTTAAAAGTCCTCTAACGAATTGATTCGGAACGCAAAAGCAATCGCGTTAAAGTACTGAATTGCCAGAACCTTTGGTAGTGTAATGTGGATTATTTTCACAATATTAAATATTAGATGATGTGATGTGAAGAGTTCGTAATGCACGCTGAGGAGCTGCTCTCCAGTTCTAGATGTTTAGTGCCTGTGTATTACATGTATGTCCAGTTCTTTAAATAAATAAAAAGTTTCACCAGGCATTTTTACAACTGGCATTGTGCATGAAAAATGGTTTTAACTGCCAAGTGCATAAAACAAGGCAATTCAGCACAGTAAATGTATAAAAAGGTCAAAGGGGGAAAATCTGAGAAACACAATAGGAATTATACCACTATAAGAATTGCCTTGACATACCGGAGAAGGCTGAATTGCCTTGTCATACCGGAGATGGCTGAATTGGCTTGTCATACTGGAGAAGGCCGAATTGCCTTGTCATACCGGAGAAGGCTGAATTGGCTTGTCATACCGGAGAAGGCTGAATTGCCTTGTCATACCGGAGAAGGCTGAATTGGCTTGTCATACCGGAGAAGGCTGAATTGGCTTGTCATACCGGAGAAGGCTGAATTGCCTTGTCATACCGGAGAAGGCTGAATTGGCTTGTCATACTGGAGAAGCTGCATTATTAGGCTGCCGGTTAAAGTGTGAAAGCTTGAGTGTCTGTCCATGGGCACGGATCGCTGGTGTACGGGCTGCTTGTGACGTTAGTCTGGAGATGTGAGAAGCCAATTAGGAGGTGAAATGCGCTCCCTCTCTCTCTCCTTCGTTTCCACTGGATGCCGGACGGTGATGTCTTTGTAACGAGTAGCAGATGCACAAGCCATGCAGGGGAGCGTGTGAATGGTGGCTAATTGGCTTGTCACGTGGAGTTTATCTAAGTGCCAGTCAGTGCATGGGTCCATCTTCTCTCCGATCTGATTGGGCCAAACCAGTCAAAAGCTTCTCCTGGTGCACTCAAATATCTACAGTATTGTGACAAACCTGTTTTAATCTGTTTCAAAGTTCTCAAATCTGTCTGAAAGCAGACATAGTCAGCAGTTGTGGAAAAAGAGAGGCTGTAGAGAAGGCCAGGACAGAGACTGTTGAGTAGACCAGAACAGAGGCTATAGAGTAGACTAGAACAGAGGCTGTAGAGTAGACCAGGACAGAGACTGTAGAGTAGACCAAGACAGAGGCTGTAGAGTAGACCAGAACAGAGGCTGTAGAGTAGACCAGAACAGAGGCTGTAGAGTAGACCAAAACAGGCTGTAGAGTAGACCAGAACAGAGGCTGTAGAGTAGACCAGAACAGAGGCTGTAGAGTAGACCAAAACAGGCTGTAGAGTAGACCAGAACAGAGACTGTTGAGTAGATTGGAACAGAGGCTGTAGAGTAGACCAGAACAGAGGCTGTAGAGTAGACCAGAACAGAGACTGTAATGTAGACCAAGACAGAGACTTTTGTTTGGAGCAACCAGGGGAACTGGCGAGATCGTGAGGTTTGACATCCTCCCCATGGCCTGTGTCCATATGGAAGTGTTGACGCAGAAGCCTAACGCAGCATCCTAACGCCGTGCTCTCTCCCTCTGTGCTGAAGGTGCCTAGCTGAACGTTGCCTTGGTCCGGGACGCGCCCCAGCATGGCTCTTATCGAGGGCGTGGGGGACGAGGTGACCCTGCTGTTCGGGGTGGCGTTCCTGGCACTGGTCCTGGTGCTGGCGTGGGCCTCCACCCACACGGCCGACCGCTCCGAGCACCTCTTCGCCCCCGCCCCCGCCCCGGGCCCCGCCTCCTCGCACAGGACCGCCCCCTCCTCCCCGGAAAGCGCCAGCCCCGAGCCGCTCCCCCCGGAGAGCGCCCCGGCGCCGGGGGGGCTGGGGGAGGAGGGCAAGGATGAGCCCCGCGGGGAGGCGGGGGCCGAGGGGCAGGCGGCCGCGGGGGGGGCGGAGGTGGGGGACGGCTCCCCGTCGGACGAGGGCTTCGGGTCGGACGGGCTGCGGCACAGGGAGCCCGCCGGCCCCGCCCAGACCAGCCCCAGCCCCAGCCCCGCCCCCTCCCAGCCGTCGCCGGCCAGCACCGAAAGTGCCGCTCCAGACGACGCCCAGAGGAACATGGTCCTCCGTCTGAAGTTCCTCAACGACACCGAGAGGGTGGCCCAGGTCAAGCCGGAGGACACCATCGGCTACATCAAAAGGTAAGGCCTCCCAGGGATGGGCTCGACCGCACCGGTTACAGCAGTCAACGGCTCCATTGAACTCTCAGTTTAGGGGCTCTTGGTAAATGGACTGCATTTATATAGCGCTTTTATCCGAAGCACTTTACAATTGATGCCTCTCATTCACCCATTCACACACACACTCACACACCAACGGTGAAAGGCTGCCATGCAAGGACCAATCAACTCGTGAGCAATTAGGTTAGTGCTTGCTAGGGACACTTCGACACGCCCAGGGCGGGGGATCGAGCCAGCAACCCTCCGACTGCTAGACAACCGGTCTTACCTCCTGAGCTATGTCGTCCCCTTGGACCCGCTAACCGCCCTGCTGAACCCCCTCAGAACTGGGGCGTGATACCAGATTAGTCCAGTGAGGGCCGTCACTTCAGGAGCCTTGGCGGAAGGTCCGTGTGCTTTCACCAACAAACCCCTAAATATGTAATGACCTTAGTCTGGAGATGTGAGAAGCCATCTCCAGGGGGCGACATAGCTCAGGAGGTAAGACCGATTGTCTGGCAGTCGGAGGGTTGCCGGTTCAAACCCCGCCCTGGGCGTGTCGAAGTGTCCTTGAGCAAGACACCTAACCCCTAACCCCTAACTGCTCTGGCTAATGAGAGGCATCAATTGTAAAGTGCTTTGGATAAAAGCGCTATATAAATGCAGTCCATTTACCATTTACCATCCTACATGTTTCGACCACCAGTGCAGGGTAATGGGTGAGAACAGCATAGGGGGAGTTTGTGCAGTGCAGTGTAAACGTCATGCATGTGTGCTTCTGGTCCTCCTGTGCAGGCCGTTTGTATGCGGAACAGGTCAGTCTTGCTCTTCCTCAGAGGGTGTTTGACAAAGCATGTCAGGTCAGCCCGTATGCCGTGTGCAAACATGACAAGTGCTGACAGCGACAAGCGCTGATGGGCCCCAGTAGGCCACTTCTGAGACCCACTTGCTTATTGGGTAATTACTGTAATTACAATGCGAGAATTTATTTTTTAATTAACAAAGCACTACCTGACCTGCAAGTTCCTGGACACACAGAAATCAGAGGCATAATTATTGACGGGGGTTGGAAAAGACTTGATCAAACAGCTGCCTCTTATTCCGAGGGCGGTTCCTGTAAGATCGTTATCCCGCATTAGTGTGTTTCCATGAACCCTTGTTGATGCAGGACATCTGGGACAAAGGCCCGGGAATCTGCATAGTGTGATAGCATGACCCGGGGCCCGGGAATCTGCATGCTACGATACCGTGGGCCTGCCTGGTCACCTGACCTCAGCCGAAGCAGACGGGATGGAGTCACTTGCATATCAAATTCCCTTGAATCGATAGCGTGCGAGTCGTGAGTTATCGGCCTCTGGGCATCGCAACTGCAGCGTAGCCGCTGCTCATCTGGCCCCTGCAGGCACACGGCGTTTGTAATGGAGGAAGAGGGCTCGGCCTTTTCACGCAGTGTCCTGCCGTGCCGCTGAAGGATCTGCTTGTTTGTTCTGTGGAGTTGTGACCCATTTACTAAGCGGCACCTCGCACCGTTTGTTGAATTTTAAAACAGTGTACTGTGTCTTGTAACTTACGGCTGGAGACTTACTGGAGTGGTCAGTAGTGAACCGGACGGAGTGTAGCACAGTGGGTAAGGAACTGGGCTTGTAACCGAAAGGTCGCAGGTTTGAATCCCGGGTAAGGACACTGCCGTTGTACCCTTGAGCAAGGTACTTAACCTGCATTGCTTCAGTATATATCCAGCTGTATAAATGGATACAATGTAAAAAATGCTATGTAAAAGTTGTGTAAGTCGCTCTGGATAAGAGCTAAATGCCTGTAATGTAATGTAATGTAATGAACCAAATGTCTGGTAATAGGGCTGCTGTACTGTAAGAACCACTCCTCATACCACTGCTGTACATTAGTCTCCCTCTTTCTCTCTCTCTCTCTCTCACACACACACACACACCCACATGCGCGCGCGTGCACACACACTTGTGCACAATGATACTCAAGCTTAGCGTCAAAAACGTTGAACATTTAAACTCGAGGCCTGTGGGATTCATCGGACTGGAGTCCTTTTGATACTCAAGATAAGTGTGCTTGTCCAAGGCAAGAACCTGACCAGGGCTTCAGGTCTGGAAGCAGTAAAGCTAAACCTTTCCATACGGGCCATATGGGACTGAGAACGGGCTTTCCTGCCAGGATTTGGGCTATAAAGTGCTAATCTCGGTCTGCAGGTTTCGGCAGGGTAAACGCAGTACCCCTCCCTCCTCCCCTTTACCCGTCGTAGCCAAAGGCATTGAGTTTTAGAAAAACCACCAAACAACCTCTAACCCCACTTAACATGTCAAAAGCATACATTGTGCTGAGATAGGATTTTTCTTCACTGATTTATGTAATGTCCTTGAATAAGGCTGTGCAACACTGTATGTGAAATTCACAGTACTGCGGTTGTGACAGTACAGAACTACTTATTTAGGTGATTGGTGATACATAAACAGAAGTGCTAAAATGACGTTTTTTGTGTAATGTATTAAATAATTTTTCAGCAGAATATTTCTCATTACATTATTATGTTGGAAGTTGGCATTATGGGAATTTAAGGGCTTGAATCTGATGAGCCTGAGAGAGAGAGCGCTCTTACTGAGGTTACCAGTTCTTCTAATTAAAGCAATAATATCCACTAATTGGAGGAGGTCATGAGGGATGTCATTTGATTTTTTATTTTATTTTTTTATTCAGCACCACATTTGTTGCTCTAATTGGGCTGCACAATTTGCATGCAAATGCAATATATAACTAATTGTAGTGAACATAGGAGACACGTTTTAACTCACTTAATTAGGCTCCAATACGTGGTCCACATGTGTGGTCCAATTAGGCTACAATATGTGGTCCGTGCAACCTTTATGCTTCCTGGCATTGAGCCTGGTGGCTTCTGAAATTCTGCTGGTGGATTACATCATCACTATACCGGGGGAAAGTCGATCGAATCACGCTGGGGTGATGCAAGGGGGAAAGCATTTCAGGCGTTGTTCCAGAATATTCCTGTAAATGCTTTGATTGGGTAATGTCAGGGTCGTGCTCTTCAAGCCATTGCATGACCACTTGTGGACTGGGCATTCTCATTTTGAAAGACACTGCTCTCTCTCTCTCTCTCTCCGTGACTACGCGGTACCGTTAAGTGATAATTGATGTTGACCTTGTGTTCTCAAGGCACAGTTAATCCCTAACTGTCCCAGGAAAAACGCACCCCGCACCGTGGTGGGACCTCCCGTACCCTTCATGGTTTGAATGCTGCCATTTGTATTTTTTGTTCAATATCTGTGTTTATGTGGAACTGCAGACTATTTAAAAAAGGGAAAAGAATGACATCTCACCTCATGTGGTTATTAGGTGAACTCAGGCTGTCCTGTTGGCCTCGTCTGCAAAGTCATGGACAGGGAATTGTGGCTGAGTGGATGAAGATAAAATAACCGTACTGACAAAATGCTCATGTTGGTAAAAATTCATCTTCTGAAGAAAATATTTGGTTTGTTATGTAACCGGAGAGACACACGCGCACCAGCACGACAACCTAAAGGTGCGAAGTCAAAAGACTTGATGTACTGCTCTAAGAGTTATTAGTCATATTTTTCTCTGCTCTCCTTGGCTCTTCCTGGCTGTGCAGTGGCAATGATTGCATCACTGATGTGCGTGCAGTGGTGTCTCGGGTCTGAGGGCCCGGCTGCTAATGGAGGCCTTTGGTCTCAGGGCCCTGGGGGGGGAGGGGAGAAGTGTGAAGAAGGAGGCGGCAGCCCGTGTGCCCGATCGGGGCGTGTCACCCCACGGGGGGGGGGGGGAGCCTCCGTATGACACTCGACGCGTGTCACGCGGTCTCCGTGGCTACCGTTCGGGGTGGCGGGTTTCCAGGGCGCACCCGAGGGAGGGCAGGGGGGGGGGAGACGAGGATTCTCCCTCCTCGGCAGCGGGTGGTCAGCTGGCCAGCGTCAGCCAGGATCTCCAGAATGACTCAGCAGCTTCTGGTTCACGGGTTCCTTAATCTCTCTGGCCTCTCCGAAACCCTGCACATGCTCAGTTCAGCCACCCCCGGAACTTTGACCAGCTCCGGTCGCTGTGGCTCGTGGTTCTTCAGTGATTCTTTAACCATTTGCTGCAGTGCAGCTCGCGCAAAAGCCTAGCTTTCTGTAACGGGTCATAAATATAAAAAGTAGCCTGTCAGGACCGCTTGTCGTTGTCGCTGTGGCTTCCAACAATAAAAAGTGATTTCCTCTTACAGTTTTGGACCTACAGGCTTTGAGTTATAGTACTGCGTCCAGCTTGGGTGACATATGGGTTTACGGAAGAACAGTACTTACATTGATTTATAAAGTGTTTAAGAATGAATTTCCGCCATTTTCCAACAGTAGAATTCTAGGCATGTTGCACATGTAACCAAATCGGTAGACTGCATATGTAACAAAATTGGTAGATTGTAACTAATGCACTTCACATTGAACTAACAGAAGAGTTTTTTCTATTCTGTGTGTTAAGATAACATAGTGTGTAACTGCAAAGGTACATTTTTAAAAATGAATGAATATCAACTCAAGCCAGACTCCCAGACCCTGGCCTCACTCAACATGGCCGACAACTGCGTCCTGCACTGCCACATCTCCCAGTCAAGCCAGTCATTTTGGCTGGCTGCTGTGACTGTAACTGGAAACCTTTAAGTTTCAGTATGAATGTTAGGGAACCTGTAATTATCTAGAGTGCCTTTATTAATAATTAAAGGATTGCTGAATGATTTTGCTGGCTGGCTGTCCATCTAATCTATTATGGTCTCAGTAACATTGGAGATAATATCGGAATAAGATTTGGTGTGCTTTTATGTTATGAAGTTGTATGTTTATAAATGGGATATAATGTTTCATTATATAACTTGTTGACAGAATGCTTGTGACTGTCATAATTTTGGTGTTATTCTATTCCTTTCCATACTGTATACTCATGCAGTCTAAAACTTTGAACCGGTCAAACTCAGTTATTGCACTGATGCTTAATGAAGGCATTACAATACTGAATGCTCACCAGTATTAACTGATGAGTGGTGCTGTTGTAGCTCGTCTGAAGCAGACCAGTTACTGATCCCGCCTGTTTTTTCTGTCTTACCCTCGCCCCCCGCCCCCTCCCCTCCCCCCAATCCTACCCACCCGCAGGACTTACTTCACGGGACAGGAGCACCAGGTGCGCCTGATCTACCAGGGCCAACTGCTCCGGGACGACGCCCAGACGCTGGCCTCCCTCAACCTGGCGGACAACTGCGTCCTGCACTGCCACGTCTCGCAGCACGCCACGCCGCAGGTGCCCGCGGGCGCGCGCGCGGCCGACCAGGTCCACGTGGCGCTCAACGTGGGCAGCCTGATGGTGCCCTTCTTCGTGCTCATGCTGTCGGTGCTGTGGTACTTCCAGATCCAGTACCGCCAGTTCTTCACCGCCACGGCCACCGCCTCCCTGGTGGGCCTCACCATCTTCTTCAGCTTCGTGGCGTTCGGCCTCTACCGCCGATAAGGCCGCCGGCCGTCCCGCACACACACACACACACGCACACACAGAATACACACACACACACACACGCACGCACACACACGCACACACGCACACACGCACACAGAATACACACACACATAGAATACACACACGCACACGCACACATACACACACACACACACAGAATACACGCACAAACACACACACACGCACGCGCACATACACGCACACGCACACACGCACAAATGCACACACACACACACACAGAACACACACGCACACGCACACAGAACACTGCAGTGCCCGTGCGCGCGCACACGCACAGACACACTCAGAACACAGCAGTGCGCACACATAAGCACGCACACATACAAACACATACAACCCAACACACATGACAGCAGTCCACACGCTCACACAATGCAACATACATCCTCCCTCCATATTTCTCTGCTGAGCACCGGCCTCTGTTGCATTCTGGGAAGGACCAGCCTATGGTAACCGTAGGGAAAGATGAAGTCATAGGGGGGTGGTTAATTGATCTCAGAAGCAAGATATTTCTTTATTTTTTGGTTTATTTGTATTTTTTTTTTTTATTATTCACAGGGTGTTGTTTTCTTTAGAAAATTCATCCCTGTGGAAAAATGTCACGCAGATGGATTATGTGCTATATCTTTTTTCTTTTGGTTTTTTTTTTGGTTTTTTTTCCAATGTATAGATATAAAAATGTATAAGAATAATTGGTGGACTCGTCATGCCTGTCCTATTTTGTTTTTATTTTTCTTGTGTTTTGGGTACGCAAGCAGACAGGGGAGGGGGCGTGGTTTGGCAGACTGGGGGGGGGGGGGTGGGGCGGGGGGTGTGGTCTGCCGCCCCAGGACCTCCCGCCCCTCTGTGGGCGGGGCCATTCGTTTCGCTCTCTCTGTTCTCCTCCGTGGAGGAGGCACTCCTGCTGTTGTACGTCTCGGACTTGAAGCATAGACTGTAAAATACGGCTTTTAAAAAAACGAAAGGAAAAAAATCTATTAAATCATTCTTTTATTTAGCGGAGGCGTGTTCCTGTGTTGTCTTTGCAGGCTGTTTTTTTTTTTTTTTTTAAGCGACACTGATCGGACTCGTCCATCAGAAGTCTCTTCACATCTTTTTTTAAATCCATGACACTTGATATTTTCAGGTTTCTACAATTAGTATGTGGTTTGGACACCCATGCTATTGTATCAGGAAATGTTTCATACCTAAAATACACAGTATGGTTTCTTAACATTTAAAATAATATTAACAAACCATACTGTAATGCACATACAAGTAATTTGTAGTTATATGTTTTTTTATGTTTTCCGGTTTCCTGTGAAAATATGCGAAGGAATGGAAAATAAATGCATTGATCACTAGCTGTATCAACAGGTTGGCTACACTATAATATTCTGCCATGTTCTTATCTTGCCACGAAGGTATATTCAGTCTGCCTCTCCGCAGGAACGTCACACCACAAGGTCATCGTAGTCTGTGCCTTCGACATGGTAAAGGCTTTGCTGTGGAGAACAAAAGGAGTCCTCTCTTCTCATTGCTGAAATCAACCGATTTAAATCTTGTGGACAGGCAGACAGCCAGACGAGCATTACTTTGGCAAGAGTCTTTACAAACAACGAAGAAATGTCCAGGATTAATGCTCTATTTATAGCGGATTCATTTCTAGGGATTCATTTTCGGAGTGCAATTGTATGTGGCGGTTCTGCTAAGTTATCTTCCCCATCCACTCCTGTGAGAGCGATGGATTGGAATGAACCAGCGGCTGTAATTTCAGGTTTTGTCCAGCAGATGGCGCAGTGGCAGAAAGCAACAACGGACAGTCGCCTCTAACTCGTGCGATTTAGGCCAGCTACACTCAATTTCACTAAAAATCATTACAGACTGCAGCTCAACAAACGATGCCTTTTCCGTGCCTGCACCCCAGGGTATAAAAAAAAAACATAACTTCACAGTTTAAAATATGGATGCTATGACGAATCTTTTTGTAGTGCCTGAATGGTCGGCTCAAACAATGTTCAAGTTCCTTCAGAAGGAACATACGAAAGCATGCTGCAGATATTAGAAGCTAAATCATGAATTGTAAACTGACATATTGCTGGACAGTATAAGAGGAAAAATGAATTTGGAACTTATCTAAAATTATAACTGCTGCGATGCATTAGGCTGTGTTTGCAAAAGTGTTTGTTACTCAACAAATTGAGTCTATGTTGAAAATCTCAACACCTCTATCACAATAGATTCCCATAATCCTTTCTGGTAAGTGTGGTTGGAATCTCGACATACTTTCCTTTGCCCCAGTAAAATATAGTACTTACTGTAAATCATTACTTACCAACAGCACATACTATGTCAAGGGTTTGCCAGCACCAAAGAAATAACAGTGAGTTATTCTTAATTTAAACTTTCAATTTCAATTAAATTTAAACTTAAACTTAATTGAAACTTAAGAAAAGTGTGTCTCTGTTGCTCAGAGTGAATATTGCCAGTAGAAGTTAAGGGCCAAAGCAATACTCGAATAGCATCCTCTTATCCGATTTTCCTTTCTTATCTAACTGGTTTGGAGTAACTACTGAGGTCAGCTATCTGCCACATTGCTTTCACTTTTCTATGCTCTAAATAAATATATATATATATCCTGAAAATGACTGACACACGGTACTGTACATGCAGTATTACCTGCCAAGTCATAGTTGCTTTGTTTTTGAAAAGGAAAATTCCATTTGGAGTTTTATGAAGTCACCTTTCTGTGTTTCTGCTGAACGCGAGGATAGATTATTCGTTCACTTGACTCGTGCACGTGCTGAAAGGACAAGTTGCTTCTTACCTCCCAGCGACCTCTGTGAAACGGTTTCATTCGGCCAGGTACTTTGTTCACACCCCCTAACACCCCCTGTTCTTCTGACAGAGGTTTTGAGCTCATCGGCAGAATTATATACATATGGGTTTCCCGTATACGCGAACTTCACGGAAAACTAAGATCTGTCCATCGTACCGTGAATATTTCTGGCGAACATCTACCACTCGTAGTCCCGGGGTAATTTGACGACGCTCCCTTCTAATCCTCTTTTGAATTGATCGGTCTCCAAGTGTGCCCGCGCCTGCGCCGCTGCCTCCGCCGCACTAAGCCTCGCCTGAGCCGGGCTCCATCCTCCAGACTCGGCCCCTTCCGAGCCAAGCAGGCATCCATCTATCCGTGCTAACGTCCAGGGGGGAGTGTGAGTGAATCACAATCTGGAGCCGCGAGGAAGTTCAGAACTAGAGCGCCGGACAGAGACTCTTTCATTATTAATTTTTTATTTTTTTGTTTTTTTTTTTGCTACAACATCGAGACAGCAGACTGCATTGCAGCGATGGACAGAAAGGTAGGAGTTTTTTTTGCCGCGGCACCGCATTCTCAGCGTTAATAACCGTTTCCCCGTCAGTAATTTTTGGTCTCTCCAACGCAAATTGTTTTCTGTCCACCATTAGAAGACCATGCTGCGCAGCCCAGCCCAGCCCACATTGGCACAGTCAGGCTGTCCGCCAGCCAGAATAACACGGGAGTTTTCTGGCTGGATCTTGGCTCTGCGTGTCTTGCACCGAGTAAAATAAATTGTACAGCACAGCGTGAATACATGCATATGATGAAAACTCACTTTTGGAATATATCCAACAAAGCAAACGTTGCATTGAAATTTTTTTCCAGTAACATGATCATGTAACGAGTTATTTTGCTCGTATTTGTCACATTTTGTACCCAATTAGCAAAATGTAGGCTATTGCGCTGTAGTAGGCTACAATCACCCACCTTTTCCCCCTTTTAACCCTCTAGACTCTCCACAACACCTTTCTCTGTTTTCTTCAGAGTTCGGCCGACACGAGGTGTCATCCACCTTTACTGGTCTGAAACGGACACTTGATGAACAAAATACCACAGAGACAACAACCACGCCACCCGTAATTACCTTCCACTGTCATCACCCCAGCCTCCCCTCCCTCTCCCCTACTTGTCTAGCCTAGTCTTTAATGTTCAAGCAGACGGCAATGATCCCGACACCAATGCACCAGCAAGCAATCGCGTTTGTTTCCTCATTTCGATATGCGCAGATACGAGGAGGCTACGTTGTTCACATTATAGAAACTCGGCTCTTAGTTGGTGACAAAATGTGTTATTTTTTCGCCTTTGCACAGATTGAGTGGATCCACAGACATATAGCCTTCGGTGTGACACACAGCACAGACTAGACAGCAGACAAATAAACTTTGTCGGCTGTCGCGGGCGTGCGCGTGGAAACAGACAGGGTGCGTTTCCAGTGTGCGTGTGGTGCTGTTTTTAATACGTATGTATAGTTTTTCGGCCTTGAAAATGCAATGGACGCAAAATCCCTGAACAAAACAAGACAGCGTACAAAGAAAACACGGCGTTTATGCTGGCAGGAATGCCTGCGTCGCGGGTAAAATTCCAAAGGGGCATGCGATTTCCTTCCGCCGAAATGGCTTTCTGTACCGCCTGTGGCAAACGTTCAACATGTCAGACGCCCTTCCCAGTCTCTACGTACATTTTTTTAAACAGGCTTTGTGCTGGTGGTTTGTGATTTGTGTGCCTGTGCGGTTGCCTCCTGCACCGGAAAAACCTATCAACTGCTCTAGTCGGGCGATAATATCCAAATGATAACACGCTTCTTCTCAAGAACTTGGCCCGTGGTTGGCAAGGCATTTCATATCGTGTGGATTGCAGCTTGATGTCACCTGTGATGAATGAACTCATTAGCGCTTATCCAATAGCTCCCCTGCTTCGCTTCACTAGTAATGTCCCAATCAAATACTGTAGCTTTTGCTGCCTGTGAAGATACAGTATTACTGCCTGTGTGTTTCTGTTGATATAGGCTTTCATTCCCTGTGCCCATGCTGTGCCCCTTGTTCAGTTGCACAGTGAGCCTGCAAATCATACCCACCCGTCATAATCTGATTAATAACGGATGGCTCCCATTCAGTAAACTGTGCAAATTTCTCCAAAGGGTGCAAATGCTGGCTAATATCGCTTCCTTTGAGATGCAGCACAATTATACTGTGTCGTGTCTGAAAGACTCAACAATATACGAACATGACTCACAAGACAAAGAACTGAAAGATTTATTAATCTAGTTATCTTTCTCTCGTTTGGGGAAAAATGGGCACTGACCTAGTATATTGGTATTCTAATACAGTGCTTTGTAAAACTGCTTATATTTGTTTACAGTCAAACATGATTTTTTGTGTGTGGTGGCAGTAAAACATTGCTGTGGTGTATAAAATACAGATTGACGGCTGCCTCCATTGTTACCTTGCTGATGCTGTGCAGGTGCTCCGTTTAACTTGGCCACTATTTTAAATGCACTAGTACGACATTGTAAAGAAATTATTGGAAATCTGGACTATTTTAATCATTGCCAGTGTTGGTAATATCTGAAGTGAGATGCAAATGAAAGGAATTGGTGCTCAGCGAGGATGGGAAGGGCTCAGCCGACCCTTGGACATGTTTGTTGTTTCAGTGCCTGATAAGATCCCTCCTGAACATTATTAAAATTTTCTTTCACAGTCATATTCAGGCTGTTATCTAATAAAACTTGTTTGTGATACTTGAGGATTATTAAAGGTCTGCGATGGATTGGCGACCTGTCCAGCATGTATTCCTGCCTCTCACCCAGTGTATGCTGGGTAGACTCCAGCCCCCCCACGACGCTGACCAGGAATAAGCAAATTAGATAAAGGACGGATGGATGGAAGGAAGGAAGCATTATTATTTCACAGGGTACTACACCTTATTTTTTAAACCAGACAGAGTTTACTGCTGTTGGCAAAAATGCAGTATTCCATGTTTGATGTCCACTGATCATTTTGATAAACATATGATGCAGTCAGGTCTCTCATGGGAAAAAACAATGGAGTATTTTTCTTCAAGGAAAATTGTAACTCACTGAAAATCACTGAATATTCATAATAATATTCATTCACAAAATTTGAGACGAAATATCCTGTTGAAGTCCAATACATCTGCCATGTTGGCTCCAGTTGCCATGTTGGCTCGAGACTTCTCCATTGTGGGCAGGGAAGGTGGCTGAGGTTAAACCAAAACAATGACCAGAGTGCTGTGCACGTCACAGTGGAATGAGAACACCCGTGTCTGCGCACCTAGCCGCCCGGCCTGACCTCTGCCTCAGGTGTAAGAGCTGCGGTGAGCGGCGAAGCCGTTCTGTGCACCCGCGCCATTTATCGGTCACCGAGCGGGGGGAGGGGGGAGGAGAGGGGGAATCCTCCCCGGGGGGATCGCTCCGTTTGATAACTCTGATTGCGGCCCGGCGAGCTCCGAGCTGTCCTCGCCCGCCCCCGGTTTCGCCCGCCCCCGCGCGCGGCTCCGTCTGGGGAATATCGCGGTTCTCTTTTACCGCCGCCGCCGCCGCCACCACCTCGAGCAGACACGTCTGGGGTGAGTGAGCAACAAAGACGCTCTCATCCGCCGCGCGCCATCCACCTCCCCCCCCTCTCCTCGCTCCCCACTTCCACCCCCCCCCACTGCCCCCTCCCCCCGCTCAACCACCACTGTGCCGAAAATCTTTTTATCGCGCCTCCCGGGCAGATACATGACGGATAAACTCGCATCCCGACCGCGGCGGCGGCAGCGGGGGGGGGGGGAACCCCCAGCAGGCCGGTTCTGATGCCGTCTCGCCGCCCACGGGTGGGGAATCCCGGGTCCTGGAGAGAGAGAGGAGAGGAGGAGGAGAAAAGGGACCGAGAGGAAATGCTGGGAAGAAAGAAAGAGAGAGAGAAAAGAGTTCATAACCTCGACACAGAGCCGGTGGAGAGGAATAGCAGCGCTTCTTAAATCTCGACAGTTAAGGCCTGTGTTCTTCCCTTTGAGTGGCGGAATTAATGCAGGTGTTATTTGTAATTCACATAATATTTTGCGTTCATTTCAGTGACCAGCATGCTTGTTTTGTGTAAAAAAGGGGGATGGTATTTGTTTGATTTATTACTTTTAAAAAATAATTGATAATTTTTTCTGATCAGTGTTCAAATCATTCAGTGCATGGCATTTGGCTTCCCAGAACAAAGCTTTTTTTTTTTTTTTGAAGAAGTTCATGATACCTGTGTTTGGACCTTCAAATCTAACCCCTACGTGAAGCAATTAATCATTTTTTTTGGGGTAACCAATGTCCCTGTTCATTATCTTATGTCAGACCTACTGCATGATATATCATTCATTTGTTTTAGTTGATTCTGTTATACATGGCAACTTGCTTATCTTTCATCTTATATATTAAATTATATGCGGCTTGATTTTTAATGAAGAAAAAATCCCATTTAATTACAGACACAGTGCCGTGCCTCCAAAATTTAATCCTGCGAAGTTTAGCTCACTGCCACTCTGTTGTCAACCATTTTGAGATGAAATTTAGAGCCTTTATTATTGTGCATTTTTTTATTACTGCTCTTTTATTTTAATTCTTTAGTCTGCTTTTGGGAGCTTAGGAAGCTTTCATAAATAAGAATACATTCTCTATAGCTAGTCTCGCAGTCTGTAGATTTAGTGTGCTTCATCACGTCTGGAGGAGACTCCCCAAATCTCCAAAATCTTTGTCCCAAGGCTCTTGGACATGCACTTGAACTCCATGAGTTTTGGTCGATCTGATGCTAAAGAAAGAGTCGGTAGGGTATTAAATCCCCCCAGTGTGCAGCAAGCTGCTTTTTCTGTGGTATTTCTTGCAGGGCGAAAGGAACAATGGGTGCACTTCCTTGTTTGGTAGGATAGAGATTTTTCTGGCTGCAAAAAAAATGGCTGTGCTTTGTTTGTCAGGAAACTTCCCTAAGCCTGAGCCATTTATTTTTGTTATTTGAAGGAACTGGGTGTTGGGGTGTTGATTCTCGCATGAAAAAATGTACAAATAGTGCACATAATATGCTTTGTTATTCCTGAACGATTTCCTGAAAACTGGTCTTTTGTCGTGGACAAAATGGTTAACCATCAGACTGCTATGCACAAAATCTAATGTCACAGGGATAAAGAATTACATGCAAGCAAGTTTGGTAATATCAACAAATATATATTAAATATAATTTATTTGTAATAAATATTTTTAAAAAAGCTGTGCTTTATGAACATGAATGTTGTGTTCAGTGTTTTCGTGGGAAAAAAAGAACAGAAGGGTTTTTGGTCTATATGCAGCTCTCAGTAGTTTTGTTAATATGTGAAATGTCAAAATGTTATCAGTTAAAAAACGTTTTAACTGATAAAGAGGGAGAATTTTCCATCAAGGCCAGGCTAAGAGGTTTTGAGATAGGCTTTCAATGTCATGTGAGATTTTGAGCAGGATGCTTGCCATGGTTTAATCAATTACCGGCAATAAATTTTATTGGATGTGAATAGGCTCAGTATAGCCCACGCTTAGCACTTTAAGGTATACAAGCTACTTGGGATGTGAACCCTCAGACCTACTGGGGCAGAGTCAGAACTGTGACCACCCTAAACACCGTGACCCTTCATGACTTTGACCCGTGACCGATCATAAAAAAAGGGGCCATAGTTCTTGGTGTATAAGCCGCCATTTGTCATACCCCCAGATACTACAAAGGGTTTGACACGGGCAAATTGAGCTGTGTGGCTTTCAGTGGATGACTCAGGATTTAGTCGTAGTCACGCTGGTGCAGCGTTTGCGTTGGAATCCCGGGTCGAAAAAAAGAGCGGAGTGGAGGTACAAGAGAGTGTAGGTCAGGAGGTCACAGCGGCCACTTCAGATAAAATATGGCTGCCAGGAGTACCTTCTATTGCTGAATATCTCCTCCACAGAGGAGAGACTACCAATGAAGTCTCTTGACCTGTTGAGATACTATCTAATGAGGGTGACTGCCGACTATCCATGTATGATGATATGATTTCCATGTCCACATATGCTCTCCGTGCTCCTCCCCAACTCCCCACCCCATTTTGAGTCGGCAAATTAGTGTAAATGCCAGAACAGTCTGCCTGTGTGGTCCTTTCTTCTTGAGTGGCCCCTCGTGAGATTCAAACCAGGTGTTTTTCGTTGGTCATTATGGCCCTGGGCCAAGAACGAGAAATGGTCATATTTGGACTCTTCAAGGGAAGGACTACTACAAGATGAGGACTATCGACTGGCAATGCAGACGCAAATGTTGGGATTAGGACTAGGGACAGGTCTTCGGGTTTCCCTGGGAGGGAACCAAATCTGGCTGGTGTCTTTGGGGTTAGGGGTTTTGGCGACGAAGCCACCATGTGGAGAAACCTCGCTCAGATTCCGGTGAATTCTTTCCTCTGAGGGATGGCCCCCCTGCACCACCTGCAGCTGTTTTGTTGGAACACAGAGAAAAGATCCAGCTATCGGTGGTTACAGCAAATAGGAATACCTTCCAGGTTGTTTCTTGGAAAGCTCCTGCCTGTCGAAAGATAGAGGGCGCTAGAGGAATCTTAACCCCTGTGTGGCTGCAGAAGTCAGTCTCGTGATCGTGTGTTGTACAGTGATTCGTTGAACATGGGATAAGCCAAGCATCCAGCCAAGCAGCTCAACACCAAATAAATCCTGGAATTACAGGTGCTTTGTTTCCACAATCCCAATAGCAACGTTTTTATCCCTAGAAACTGTGCCTTGAAATGAGGTGGTAAATCCAGATTCACAAAGTGAAAATCCTCCCCAGGATTTTGTTCCAGTTATATGGATTTGCTAAATAGTGCAGTTCTTCAGCCAGGAGGTAGAGCTAATTAGTGAAATCAGCTGGCTGAGTTCATGGGTGGAAGAAACACATGGCAGGACTTTTACATTCTGACCCCTGTACTTTCCACCTCTGGCCCTGAAACAAAGCTGAATTATTCCCCTTTTCCTTTGGAAACTGCAAAGTATTTCACATTTTGAGGCTTTCACATTGGGCTTGTTTTGAGGGCGTCTTCTAAACTAAGCACATTTGGACTCTACATTTGGTTCGTTTGATCGATGTGAAAGCTTTTTCCAAACTCAGCAAACCAAAAAACTATGCTTTCGAGTCTGATTGTGCAAAGTGGTCTCGGGTTCGTTAGCTGCACAGACGGTTAGAATCTGCACAAAATTCCAAATTAATAAATTCCAGGAAGTAAGACTGGACTCGTGCACTAAAGACATTAGTGACAATGATAGTGATTGGTGATCAGTGCTAATCCAAACCGGTTGGGGTGAAACCCAACTAGCGATGACTGGACAAAACCAAAAAACATTCATGTTGCCCGAACTCCAGCAAACGAAACCAGATGTTAAAAAAAAAATAATTAATGAAAAAAAAAGAGAAAAAAAACCCAACTCACAGCGGCAAGCAGTCCAAAGACCTGGGGCCTATTCACCAGTTCGGTGCGGTGAACTGTAAATTACTTTCCATGGCCTGAACCCCTCTGGTTCTGGCCATTGTGTGCAGTCCGCCTCTATTCAGGGAGACCCACGTCTGCTCGCAGCAGGTGAGGGCAGCCATTCTGATTTAGGTGCCGTTCTGAAACCCTCCTGATTCAATCTTTTCACTTCAGTCTCCCAAGTTTCTATTCATCCCCCGCTCACGGGCAGCTTGCCAAACCAATTCCAGTCGCCCTGTGCAGTTTATGCATTCCCTGATCCTCTGCCTGATTTTTTTTTTTTTTTTTTTAAAGCTGCAGGAAATTGTGGGTAACTGATTGTAATTTTGCTGATGGCTCCAAAATAAATTAGCATTTTTGAAAAAAAACCAAATCAGACCAAACCAAAACATTAACGTCAATTGAATCTGTTGGCATTATTTGCATACTCAAAGCTTTAATTCAAACGAAAACACCTCATTATACAGTCTATTGCATTAGGGAAATGGAACTTATTCTCATAGTATGTTACACCCACTGCTCGGCTACAGAATTAAAAGCGTGGAGCCTGTTCATTGTACCCATCACAAAATATGCTATAGCTTTACCCAAGCAAATAAAGGAAATGACTTCCCCCCCCCCAAAAAAAAAAAAGCTTTTCATGAGTTCACGATCTGCAGGGTGGGTTATCTGCTCTGTTAGTGTTTACCGCTCTTACAGTGTAGCCTGACTTTGATCTGTGTCCTGGGCTAGCATGTTTAAAAAAGGAGCAGCGCCCCGGGGCTGTCCCAGTTGCGGGGCTGTCTGATGAGACTGGACAGAGCCGGAACTGGGAGGTTCCAGGCTTTTGGCTCGGAGCCCAGCCATCGGAATCACTGAGCATCAGCGGGTGCCGTGGCAACCGCGGAGGGGTGCAGCATGCGCCAAAGGATCTCTGTTTGAAGCCCCTGCGGCAAACATGGATCAGATTAGAGAACGGGCCCGTTGGACCCCCGGCCCAGGGGCCCAATGTTAAGGGGGCCCTCAAGGGGCCCTGACAAACCCTGCTGCTTTTTCTCCGGCAAGGGAGGGGCCCCTGTTGGCGTTCGCAGGGCCCAGGACTCCTGATCCGTCCGTGCCCTGCTGGGGGTCTGATTGCAGAGACTGGCTGCCCTCCACATTGTACTCAAAAAAAAACAAACATCACTCCATTACTGTCTGTCCCACTTGGACCCAGACCCTACCCTCTCACTGGTCGCTTGGTCGCTTGCCCGTTTCTCCCCTTCTGGGACCGACGCCCATTAAATCCTCACAGACCAATCAAAATCGATTGCCCGAGGGCTCGTGTGTGCAGGTTACTTTCACGCTCAAATCTTGGGGACGATTTTCGGTTTGTGGCCCCACACCTGAGCGCTTCTCCCCTTGGTACTGAAGGGGTGCTGATGTCCAGCCCACTCTGATAGGTAATGCAGTGATGGAGGTAGCCTTTTTGTCAGCGAAAGTATTTATTTTTATTTTTTTTTGCATTGCTTTGTCATTGTCATGATATCAACTGCCTTTTCAGTACACATTGCACAACCTACCGCTGCGGAGTCTGGCCTTGGTTTATCGAATAATACAAAACATTTCTGAATAATATCCATTTTTTCACAAGCCATTTTGGTTGGGATGTATAATATTAGTGAGCATGTGAACATTCAAGGGTGCAAAAAAATGAAAACAGTATAGATTATGAAACATACCGTACAGTGTTTCTGTGTTATTAGTTGGTATGTGGTGGAAACTGTCTATCCTTGAAAATGCATCGCAATAATTGCAGGAAGAGGTTTATTTGTTTTTTGTTCATTGCAGAATCCCTCAGACAACGACTTGGTTGTTCCTCTTAGACAATTCATATAAATTCTATTGACAAAGGAGTTACAGGTTATTGGATATTTGGCCTTGTCAACGTGTATTGAAAATTGTTTGCTGAAGAAAAACCTATACTATACAATAGACCATAAAGAAAGAAAAAATTGTAATAGCCTGAAGGTATTTATTCAAATACTACTAAAATCTATCTGGTGTTGATTCAGCTGTTAGCGCATACTTATTCCTTATATAGTCATTCTATTCAATGTAGACATTGCAAGAAGTGTCCTGTAATCTTTTTAGTTTGATATGATTTAAGGAATTTTATTGTATTCCATCTTGGTCAACAATCCTCACAGGATGCTCATTTAAAATGTTGTTTCTGTGTGAATCTTGAAATTGGGTTTTTATCTTTATTGAATTCTGTTTAGGAAAGCGATTAGCAAGATAGGCCATCAAGTTCATAGACATGCCACGTTGTAAAACAAGAATTTTGTTTTGGTTTTTTGTCACAAGGCCCTCCAACCCCACCCAGAACCCCTCCTCCGTTTATGGGCCACACTGGAGACCCTGACTTTGTTCCCAGTTCAGGCCCTACCACAGTGTGTCCCAACCCTGCTCCTGTTGGTTTTCATTTTCAACCATAATTTTGTTTGCACACTTGATTCTACTAATTAGTGGCACAACAAGATCTCCAACTGTTGAGTGAGGTGTGTTAGGGTTGGAGTGAGGACCTACTGGATGGTAGATCTCCAGGAACAGGGTTGGGCAGCCCTGCTCTAGCTGTTGAATGAGGTGTGCTTTGTTAGGCTTGGAGTGAGGACCTACTGGATGGTAGATCTCCAGGAACAGGGTTGGGCAGCCCTGCTCTAGCTGTTGAATGAGGTGTGCTTTGTTAGGCTTGGAGTGAGAACCTACAGGATAGTAGATCTCCAGGAACAGGGTTGGGCAGCCCTGCTCTTGCTGTTGAATGTGGAGTGCTTTGTTAGGGTTGGAGTGAAACCCTACAGGATGGTAGATCTCCAGGAACAGGGTTGGGCAGCCATGCTCTAGCTGTTGAATGAGGTGCACTTTGTTAGGGTTGAAGTAAAAACCTACCGGACGGTAGATCTCCAGGAACAGAGTTGGGCAGCCCTGCTCTAGCTGTTGAATGATGTGCGCTTTGTTAGGGTTGGATTGTGAACCTACTGGATGGTAAATTTCCAGGAACATGGTTGGGCAGCTCTGCTCTAGCTGTTGAATGAGGTGTGCTTTGTTCGCGTTGGAGTGAAAACCTGCCGGATGGTAGAGCTCCAAGAACAGGGTGGGGAATCACTGCCCTGTTTGCCAATTTAAAGCTGCCTCTAATGGCCAGTAGCTTTGGAGCCTTGCCTTCCCCCTCTCCTTACCCTGACTGGGACGTCACCAATTCGTGCTGTTAGTCGTTGTAGTGGGAGAGACGCGGGTTCCCACAAGGGGGATTCCGACACTCAGCAGGCTCCTCCTCCTTTCCCTCATTGTCCAATCCTTTTGTTGGCACTGCGCTGCCATGTGGAGTTGTCACGGTTACCTGAGGCAAGGTTTTTTTTCTTTTTTTTCGTTAATTCTCTCCCACTGGGCATGCTGTATTGAAGTGTAGCGAAGCTGTTGATTGGTTGAATTTTACATCGGACATTGTGAGGTGACGTTGTGAAAACATTGCTGGCCCCCCAACGCAGTTGAACTTAACGTTGTCGAAATTGTGTTGTTATAAAATATAATACACACACAGTAACAGTAGCCAGAACTTTATACTGCCACGTTTTTCTTAAAGAGAAAGTGCAGAAAGTCACTTTCTGGAGTTTTTAAATATTATTTCTACATTTTTAGTGTATGCTTTTTGCGATTAGCTGCGGTCTTAGTTTCCATGCACCATAGGAAATAGCTCCAACTGAAAGTAGGATTGTATACACTTTTTTGAAAGAATAATCTGTTTATTGGTTTATAAAAGTGTAATATCCCTGTAATACATGAAACACAAATATTAAGTAAAAATAGCTGCTGCCACTTATATACACAATATGAAACTACTATGTTAAGTTTATGTTTATGAAAGCCGAATACCACAATATTATTCGCAATCGGAGCTCTGAGTTTTGCACCAAATCCACTGCAGGAATGGTAGTGCCTATTTGATGATCTGCAGCGACCTCGTGTGGTGATTCTTCCACGTTACAGCCAACGCTGTCATTTTGAAGTTACCCGCGTTGAACAGCAGGGGGCAGGTCAGCGGCACTCACCCTGGGCAGACCGTTAACGTTAAACTCTTGACTCTTCTCATCGACTTGACTGCCTGCTTCACGGTAGTTTGCTTAACACATAAGATAGAAAGGAATACGATAGCATACTTCCTTCAGCAAAACTAGGCTTATGCTGTCCTTCAGCAAAACTGGCTTATGCTGTGCTTGTTTGTTATTTGACCAGATTGCCTTATTGTAATATGGGATTATTCTCACAAGAACATCATACTGTTTGGCCGTCGAGTAACAGAATGATGCTACTTCAAATGATACTTTTTTTTTTTTAAAGAAGTGTGTGTGTGTGTGTGTGCGCTTGCGTTTGCGTGCACATGTATGGCTGCGTGATATTTCTTGAGTCATTTATGTTTTCTCTGGAAACATTCCACGCGGTAATTAAATTATCTAATGGCACGGAGTTCCAGAATTTCCCAGATTGCAGTCTTGGCCGAACTACAAAACGCCGGTCCCTGCGCAGTACCCAGGGGTACCCCGCTCCGCCCACCACACTCACATACGTGCTGCCCGTGCCAAAAACTGCACCTACAGCCTTTTACTGCTTCTGTAAACATCCTACCACAGCCTCTCAAATCAGAACCACGCACGGCATCGCTAAGTCAGACTTACTCAGTCCTCTACTCAGTCAGATGTCACGGCACATTCTCCACAACTTTGAGCAGCTATTCATATGCATGGAGTTAGGAATCGTGCGTCTTTCCAGTAATTTCACTTGTATTATTGTGTAACAAAGAGCAGAATCGTTCTTTGTGATGTCATAGAGGTAGGCGGAGGCTTCCGTTGGAACTTCTGTCAAAACACGGCACGAAGTGGTTAGCAGTGCTCCTCAACTCCAGGTCCTGCAGGCCACAGCCTCTGCTTCGACCCTGCACCACGCCACCTGATTTCACTCATTTTTTCACCTCCTTGGCTCAGGAGGTAAGCTCATTGATGAAATGTGGTGGTGTAGTGCACGGTTGGTGTAAATACCTGCAAACACTCCAGCCTGCAGTACCTGGAGTTGAGTAGCCCTGATTTAGGGTCTAAACTACATAAGACTCATGTGTCCGTTGTTGTGTTCTAAATGGGTTTACTCGACACAACCCGAGGTTTTTGAGGAAAAACATTCGAATTAGAACAAAGATTCTGTTTTAGGCAAAACCCAAGCCACCCATTTGCCTTTTCACACGCACCTACAGACAATTGCTTGCCGTTTAGCAGTACCTGAACGGGCAGCTGTATAGCGTAGCGGATGAGAAGTGTGGCTTGTCGGTTACGGGATTGCAGGTTCAAATCTCCGGTGATGGGGCATTTCCGTTATACCCTTGAGCAAGAGGCTTTACCCAGCAGCTTCAATCACATAAATGAATACAAACTGAGTCGTGTGCGTGGCTCTGGTTAAGAACAACGTAACGCAAAGATGAGCGGCTAACTGCAAAGATGCACGCACGCGGACGGCATTCACACCCACATAGGCGGGAGCCCGAAAACCACTGGCTTGGGTAGCAGCGCCCCCCTCCCCCCCTTCTGTCAAAGCCACTGTATGAAACCAGCAACAACAAAAAAAGCCCCTCTTGGCTTTGGCTTTGAACAGAGGTCTCTGGCCGAAGAGAGACCCATCGCCGGGAAGCGCGTTACGTTTAATTAAATTACCTCAGAGGTCCCTCCGGTCTGCTGGGGCAGTTATTTTTCGGGAACAATTGAAAAGCGTCTGCGTGGGGGGGGGGGGGGTGAGAGAGGCCTCGCGCCCGACCGCCCAGTCAAGAGGGCCGTCTGCTGCTTTGATCGGGGCGCCGCCAGGGAGCCTTTTGTCATTCAGATGCAGTCAGACATATTAATATTTGAGGAGGGGAGTGAAGAGGAGCGGAGGGGGGGGGGTGGGGGGGTTGGGGGGGGCTCCTCTCTTTTCTCCCCTGCGCATTGTTCTGTCGGAAGGTTCCGGAGCCGAGGTAGCGCGATGGAAACTGCAGCTGAGTTCCCGCGCGGCGTTTACCACGCGCGTACATTCTGACGGGCGAGTTCAAGGGAGCGCTTGACATTTTTCAGCGTAAATTCCATATTTGGGAGAATATTCATGTATTGGCTACAGACGTGGCTCTGTGTAAGCCTCCTCCCCCCCCCCCCCCCCTCAATCCCCGCACCCACCCCCCCATCCCCACACCCACCCACCATACCTCCACCCCCCTCACCCTCACCCTCGCCCTCCCCCGGCCACCCCCCTCTCCCTAATGCCTCAGATTGAATTTTCACACCACGTATGAATTCTGCTCAGAGGCGGCTGTTTGCCTGCCGATTGGTACTGGATCAAAACCCCGCGTGAGAGAGAGGAGGTCGGCACCGCCGCACCCAGAGAGAGGAAAAGAGAGAAAGAATAAAAGCCGTCTGGTTTGCAGCGCGATCGAAAAGAGTGGCAAAATAATGACGACCTAGATAATTTACAGTCTCACACAGCTTGAATTTTAAGATTTGAATTTTGGAGGGGGGGAATGCTTTTTTTATTTGACACTTTATGCCGTCTTTGCCTTTTCGGACAGTGGCATTTGAAATTCCGCACGTTGCTCTGTGCGTCCTGTATTTACTGATATTTTACTGATGTGTTTAAGTTGTGGTAATTTGCCTTGGCTGCAGGGACCTTAATTGCTGAATGTCTACCTTAAATGACCTTTCAAAAAAAAAAAATGCAATCTATTCTAGTTATGTTTTTTTTTTCTTGTTGCTCTAAATTGACATGCTGCCTGGAATTATGTAGCCAACCATCAGATGAGAAATACACTGTGGGTAAAAAAAAAAAAACAACCACAGGTTACAAACGGAAACGACAGGAGTGGCAGGTTTGCTAAATGTGGCGTGGTCCCTTTAAGCCCCCCCCCCCCGTCAGAACGAAGGCTTTCTGCTGTGTGTGAGCGCGTAGCTCGCGCACCGTTGCCGGCGGCGACCGCGGCGCACAGGCGAGTGCGTCGAAAGTGCGAGTCGAGACCCCGGCCAGTCCCCGAAATATTACGAACGGCGCCCCGGCGTCAGCCTGTCAGACCCCGCGTGCCCTCGTCGGCCAATGGAACGCAACAGCTGCGCGGGGGTCCGCGAGGGTGGGCCCGCCGGAAACCCCCTGCCGGACCCCCGCCCTCCCCGTCCTGGTCCTCCTCCTCCTCCTCCAGCAGGATTGTGAAAGGCAGCGCATGTAAAAAAAAAAAAAGAAAAAAAGAAAAGAAGTGCCAGAGTGGGACCCGGCTGGGACTGCACGTTAAAAAACAGAGAGGGAGACAGAGAGGGGGTACCGGAGCCAGAGAGGGAGACAGAGAGAGAGAGAGGGAGAGAGAGAGAGAGAGGGAGAGACAGAGAGAGGGAGAGAGAGAGAGAGAGAGTGGGGGGAAAGGACGGCTGGTTTGAAAGGCAGGCTTTAGCGGAGGGAGAAGTAAGGAGAACTGGGAAGGGGAGGCAGAGGAGGAGGAGGAGGAGGAGGAGGGGGGTCCAACAAAGCCGACACAAGGAAAAGAAAAGGAAGAAAGACGGGAAGAAAGAGAAGGGGAAAGGGGGAAATACGAAAGAACGGGAGCAGAGGGGGGGGGAAGGGGTGCAAGCGGATGGCTTCTGAGGAGGACACGGCTGGGGGAGCCCGCAAGGCTACCAAGAGCAAACTGTTTGAGTTCCTGGTCCATGGAGTGGTGAGTAAGGGGATGTCTTTTGTGGGGGACAGCTGGGGCTCGGAAGTGTGCGTGTGTGTGTGTGTGTGCGTGTGTGCCTGTGTGCGTGAGCACGTGCGTGTGTGTATGTGTGCGTGTGTGCGTGAGCACGTGCGTGTGTGTGTTTGTGTGTGTGTGCATGTGCGTGTGTACATTTGTGTGTGTATGTGTGCGTCTGTGTGTGTGTGTGTGCGTGCATGTGTCTGTATATGAGTGAGTGTGTGTGCATTTGTGCATGTGTCTGTATGTGTGTGTGTGTGCGCGTGTGTGCGCATGCACGTGTGTCTGTGTGTGCGTCTGTGTGTGTGTGCATGTGTCTATGTGTGTGTGTGTGTGTGTGTGCGTCTGTGTGTGTGTGTGTGAGACAGTACTGTACGCATGAGATAGCTGGGACAGCCGTGTGAAGGTTATTTCCAGCCCCCTGAATCTCATGCAGTTTCTTTTTAAAGGTGTGTGTGTGTGTCTGTGTGTGTGTGTGTGTGTGTGTCGGTGGGGGTTAGTGAGAGGGGGTGAGGTGCAGGGGGGCTTTTTTTTTGCAATCCAAGAAAGAGGAGAGAGGGGTTAAATAGAAGAGAGAGCGGAACGGGTGCTGGTGTGTTTGGAGTGTGCCGGACACCATGTGGACAGCTGCCTAAAAACAGCCCCTGGAGCTCTGTTCACCTTGGGGGTCGGGGGGGTGGGGGGCACAGAGCGAGCAGAACCAGGTCACCTGCGGGACAGCCGTTTCCGTGGCGATCCCCGGACCCTGGCCAAGGAGCATGCAGGGTTCGGCGAGCGGGGTGGGGGGGTGGCCGTGGAGAGGGAACGACTCGGTCACGCCTGGGGGGGGCGAGCGCGCTTGGGGGCGGGGGGTAGGAGGGACGGTGTCAGAGTGCTGGGACACGAGAACACAGCGTGCGTTCCTCAAACGGACGTAGCGCGGGGGGGGGGGGGGGGGACTGGAGGGTGCACATGCAGCTGGGGCAGAGGAGGGGGGCATCTTTAATACGGTCCCGGGCTTCTAATGAGCCTAAAGCCCTGTTGTTTCCTCAGCCACAGAACAGAGCGGGTTCTCTCCCGCTATTGGACGGCGCCATCCGCGCAGAACGTGAACTGTCTCATTCCTGTCTGCGGGGGACCAATCAGTTAGTCCCCTGCGTTCCTTTTTGTAAAAAAAAAAAAAGGACGACATATCCTTCTGGTACCGCTGCGCTGCTTCCTGTCTCCTGAGCGAGCGTCACGCGTGCGTCGTGCTCTCATGAGCAGTCGTCGCCCGTTTGAGGCGAGCTTCCCGACGTGCCGTCTGAGAGAGAGAGACCTGCGGGGCTTCGTGCGAGAGCGCCCCCTAGAGAGGTCCCCTGCGCCTGCGCGGATTAGCCCACGCTAAATGAGACGTTACTCCAAGACGGTGTCGGGAAGTCCCCCGTGCGCCCGATTGTTTTACCCGCGCCTCGTTCTGTTTTTAGCCCCGATCCGGGAGCCGTTCTTGCCCGGGAGCGCGCTTCACTTAACTGCCAGTGCATCGAAGCTTCAAACGTCTTTTGTGGACTCTGAGCAGTTCGCATGCACCCCGTCTGACCGGGCCAGTAACCTCTGCGGAGGGAGTTCTCGTAAGTGGAGCTCACACCAAGAAGCTTCACGATCTCCAGAATGAGCTGACATGTGCCGTCAGCGACTCTCAAATTTGAACCAATCGTGGACCTTTGCAACGGAGAACGAAGTTGTGATTGGTTCAGGGTCCTGTGGTACTCCCCATCATATCCACCCGCCAGGTGGTTGAAGCTTGCGGTCATGTTTGTGCCTGGACTCGAGTAGAGTAGTCACACTATGGTGACCATACCATCCAAGGCATCATCACAGTAAAGTTCTCCACCCTAAAAGAGGCTAAGTTCTCACCCAGACTCATTAGTGACAGGCAACTCAAAAATTAAAGACGAACAAGCAGCCCCCCAAAAAGGGTGTCTTGCTGCGATTTCCTTTTGAATGATTAGTCTGAGCCGACGACGAGCGAAGTTGAGTTCAGTCGCGGCCAAAGTCGGCGATGTGTCCTTACGCGCCATCGACGGCGTCTAGTAAAGTAGAGGTGGAAAGTCCGGGTCCAGAAAGTTCGCTCATTAGCACAGTTCCTCAGCCAGGAGGTAGAAATAATTGGTGAAATCAGCTGTGCTGGGCTGAGTTCATGGCTGGAAGAAAAACCACATGGCAGGACTTTTACTTTCTGACCCCTGGACTTCCCACCTCTTGGTGTGCAGGCAGTTACCTCTGTGATGTGCACCCACCTGGGGCGGGGGGGGGGGGGGGCAGGAAGAGAAAATTGTGACCAGGTCGGTGCACTTAGTGACCATCTGTTTGTCGTTTATTAAACACCGAGGAGGTCGTATCGTCACGCCTGATCCGATGAGCTACGGGCCGAGGCGGTTCGGCTGTTTTATTGCCCGTCTGGTGGAAAGTAATCGATTAAAACTGAGAGTGACGCTGGGGTTGTGCAGAGCTCTCGTTCTGGCCCCAGTTTGTCGTGAGGTTCCCCTGTAATCAGTGCCTGGCAGTTATGATCAGTTGATGGGGAGTGGGGAGGGGGAAGTTTAACGTGGTTGCAATCCTCTAGAAAACGTCTTTTCGCTTAGAAACAGCCACTCCACCGCTTTTCTGCAGGGCCAAAGTGTGGAGGTTGGCTTTTTTTCCTCTGAGGGTTACGGTGAGCGATTAATCAGTCAGAGTTCCGCTTGAAGCGAGTGGGCGTATGCGAACGCACCGGCCGCCTTGTCGCTTTTAATATCTTGTCATTTCATTAATTAGACGCTGCTGTTTTTTTAACGGCCGCTCGTAAAAAAGGTGGTCGTTAAAATAATGGGCGACGGTGGATGGTGTCCTCGGACGGGACGTCCCGGCAGCTGTGAGTCTCGGAGGGGGCGGGGGGGGGAGGTGAGTGAGGTGCAGATAACAGGGGACAGAGGCAGGTGAGGGGAGCACAGATGGACGTTTTTCCCGTCGTTAAGCAAGGGGAGGAGGGGGGCAAACGTTGACCCCGTGTTTTAATCTCCGGGGCGAATGTTGGCGGACATCGGGACACAGAAGCCAGATGGCTGTGTGCTGGACTCCCAGCGAGGACACCTCTCTGTACCGTTCAGCTGAGAAAATCGGCGCGGACCTCTCCTCTAGCAAAGACTGTAAATACGCAGGGAATGGTGCTCGGCACCTGGCTCCAGGTACTGAGCAGGCAGGTGGTGTAGCCACCTGCTAATGAAAAAGCTGCCACCGTGAAATTGTCTGTGTGTGTGTGTGTGTGTGTGCATGCATGCATGGCTATGTGTGTGTGTGTGTGTCTTTATTTGTGTGTGTGTTTCTGTGTGTGTGTGTCTGTACTGATGATAACCATCGCCATGGTTATCATTTCTCGCTCTTCAGTGGGGCTCTGTCCCCATCTCTCCCCTGGTCTCAAAAACGAAGCCGTTTAAAAAATTTATTTTTGGCGACTTACATTTTTATTTCCTTCCCATCCTTGAAAAGTCCACACCTGACCTTAATCACAAATGTATTCCCGCAAAGATAAAGAGCCTCTCCCTTCGCCCCCTCACAAAGACGGTTAAACTCCTCTGTGAATCAGGCCGTGTAGGACGACGTTTCCGCGCCCCGACGAAACTTCCAGTGCGTGCAGAGAGGGGCTGACGGAGACGTGGTTCTGCAGAGTGGAAGCGGCCCCATGTCGCGACGGAGACGCAGTTCTGCTCTTTTACGCAGAGTGGAAGCGGCCCGATATCGCGACGGAGACGCAGTTCTGCTCTTTTATGCAGAGTGAAAGTGGCCCCATATCGCGACAGAGACGCAGTTCTGCTCTTTTATGCAGAGTGACAGTGGCCCCATGTCGCGACGGAGACACAGTTCTGCTCTTTTACGCAGAGTGGAAGCGGCCCCATGTCGCGACGGAGACACAGTTCTGCTCTTTTATGCAGAGTTGAAGCGGCCCCATATCGCGACGGAGACGCAGTTCTGCTCCTTTATGCAGAGTGGAAGCGGCCCCATATCGCGACGGAGACGCAGTTCTGCTCTTTTATGCAGAGTGGCAGCAGCCCCATATCGCGACGGAGACGCAGTTCTGCTCTTTTATGCGGAGTGGAAGCGGCCCCATATCGCGACGGAGACGCAGTTCTGCTCTTTTATGCAGAGTGGAAGCAGCCCCATATCGCGACGGAGACGCAGTTCTGCTCTTTTATGCAGCCTCGTTTCGCCTGCTGAAGGACTCCTGCTCTGCTGCCTGTGTAATTTGGCATGGCGGCTGCAATTTTCCATTTGCGGGACTGCAGGGCGGCTGCTTAATAACACTGGATTTCAGCCCTGGCTGCACCAATGGCAGCTGTGGCCACAGCACCACAGGGTGGAGCGTAGCTGGGTGTGTAGAGGGAGGGTTGTAGCACTGCTGGGTGGAGCGTAGCTGGGTGTGTAGAGGGAGGGTTGTAACACTACTGGGTGGAGCGTAGCTGGGTGTGTAGAGGGAGGGTTGTAACACTACTGGGTGGAGCATAGCTGGGTGTGTAGAGGGATGGTTGTAACACTACTGGGTGGAGCATAGCTGGGTGTGTAGAGGGATGGTTGTAACACTACTGGGTGGAGCATAGCTGGGTGTGTAGAGGGAGGGTTGTAGCACTGCTGGGTGGAGCATAGCTGGGTGTGTAGAGGGAGGGTTGTAACACTACTGGGTGGAGCGTAGCTGGGTGTGTAGAGGGAGGGTTGTAGCACTACTGGGTGGAGTGTAGCTGGGTGTGTAGAGGGAGGGTTGTAACACTACTGGGTTACTACTTGAGTAGGCCATCATGGCAGCAAAATGTACCCGCACAGCCCAGCAGCCCAGTATGACAACTGAACATTAGGAGGCTAGGTCACGTTCACTGCTGTGGTCTCTGTGTGAGAAGAAAGCAGCGGAGGTCATTTCAGCTGCAGTTTCAAAGGAAAGCTTTAGTTTTTCATTTCGACGATTTGCTTCAGCAGCTGAGATTAAAACCTTGGTTCTTTCGCTGTTTGCATGCCTGTGGTTGCCACAGATCATTTGTGATGGGGCCTGTCATTTGAGCCACGCTACCATCTTAAAAGAATGTTCTGGTTGTAACTGTGTAAACACAAGTTATCTGTCCGGTGGTCCTTTCTTCAGTTGCAGTGCAACTTGTTTGGTTATTTGTTAGGCTAACATTACACATATTGATTTTTAACGGGCCTAATTTTAATAGGTCCTGAGAGTTGAGAATGATATTCCACAGTTTTGTACATCACTCTAGATAGGAGTGTATGGTAAGTGATTGTGATGTAATGCACTGTAATGTAATGTAATGTAAAATAAATATTTTTCTTGGTCAGATATGATCAATTCTTTGTTTACCTTAAGCCATCATACATCCACATTACACATGTTAGAGTGCCTTCCTATCCAGTTGGCTGACTACTTTGAAAATCTTAACTTGTCTGAGGTTGTATTGCTTCCTGTTTGCTTTTTGTCCTAGTTGCTTGATTTATTCTTTTCTGGGGGTTCCGGGCGGGGAGGGGGTGAGAGGGCTGTACTGTCATCTCAGTGCACAGTCTCGTAATGTCTGTCAGATCCATCATTTTCAGGATCGCTGTCGCTGTACCCGCTGTCTCGTATAACGGCGTATTAACAGGCCCACGCTGGTTCTTAATCGTATTCCGCTGGGGGGGGGAAGGGGGGGGGCGAAGACACGATAATATACAAGAGGCGCTGAACAAACTACGCTACAAAGGCGGCGCAGTCGACAGAGGGAATCCAAAATAATGAGATTCCGCTCCATTATCACTCCGGAACACCGGAAGGCTCCAAGGAATGTCGCGGCGCGTCCCGTCGCCGAAGGCTACGGCGGTGCGACGGGGGGGGGGGGAGCCTCTCTAATTAGCCGGCGTTTTTTTTTTAAAAAAGCCGGCGCGGAAAAAGGTCTCCAGTGTTTTGGGGCCGTCGTGACTGGGGAGATCTTACGGGCTCTTTGTGTGAATTGGATGCTAGCTAGCGCAGCGCCGCGAGCCGCGCGGGGCGCGCTAATTGGGCGCGGGTAGACGGTCCCCCAGAGCGACGCCCCTGGGTCTGTCTCGGCTCTTTTTTGGAGTCTGGTTTTTTTGTTTTTTTTTTGGGTCGAGGTTGCCGCGGCGGATCGCGGATCGGCGCTCGGGGCGCCGTCTGCGCCCCGGCCCCCTAATTGGACGGCCCGTCGTGAGGTAGGCGGGGGCGGGAGGCAGCCGCCGAAATTCTCACGGCAGCGGTGGAGTTCGGCTGTTTGCTGCCTTGTTTGAGAACCCCACACTTTTTAATTAAGCGAGTTAAGGAACGAGAATCCCAAATAAACCTTCCCCGTCGACACAGAAGGGCCAGAGGGCTGTTTTTCCAAAAACTTCCTTGTTTGATTATCTATCTCACTAGTTCTTAACCTGCTGCTGGAGCATAATCTCTTCATGTTTATTTATTCCTGAATTGACAGGAAAATAAAGGGGCTTTATCTGTAAATCAGGCATATCATGGTACACTACTTATACTTATGCAACATTTGGCATCAATTAATCCTTGTATGTGTGTGAGCCCCTAGTTTTTTTCTGCTGCAGTCTGGAGTAGAAATAGCTGTACAAAATAAGTAATTGTACCTTACTGAACCCGTGTTCAGCAGTTGTCTACGACCATGAAATGCACTTTTTTGTACGTCGCTTTGGATAAAAGCGTCTGCCAAATGAATGTAATGTAATGGAGTACTTGCTGCAGTCCAGACTCCTGGAGGTCGGTCAGTAGGACTGTAGTCTTAGTTCTGCCTCTGTGGTGAAGCTCTTTGCCCATGTGCTGATAGCACCACTGAAGCCATGTTTAGACTGTTTCCCATAGTTCTCCGATTCTTGGGGAGAGGTGCCATCTGGGCAAAGACCCATCCTCTGGCTTCAGTTCAGTTTGAAATTTAGGAAGGTCAGGGGATAAGAGGTCGGAGTGAAGAGGATGTACCCACCCCTCCCATTTGGGATCTTAGTGTTTGCTCTGAGTAACTACCCAGGCTTTGTCACATTTTCAAAATAGACCTGAACGGGGCGACATAGCTCAGGAGGTAAGAGCGTTTGTCTGGCAGTCGGAGGGTTGCTGGTTTGATCCCCGCCCTGGGCATGTCGAAGTGTCCCTGAGCAAGACACCTAACCCCCAATTGCTCCCAACGAGCTGATTGGTACCGTGCATGGCAGCCTTTCACCATTGGTGTGTTAGTGTGTGTGTGAATGAGTGAATGAAAGGCATCAATTGTAAAGCGCTTTGGATAAAAGCACTATATAAATGTAGTCCATTTACCATTTATCTACCTGGGCCAGGCGGTAAACACACAGTCCTGTCTCACAGTTTACAGTCATGAGCCCAGACCCTACCCACTGTGCAGTAACTGTGTCATACTAAAATATGGGCTCATAATCTTCAGCTTCCTACAACTGTGCGTTATCTGTTATTCAATTATCGCACACCGTAACTAATTTATTTTACTAATTTATTTCTTCTCTCTAGGGTTTTCGACACACTTGTTCCTGGTTATGGTTATACACTTTGTTGTACGTCGCTCTGGATAAGAGCGTCTGCCAAACGCCTGTACTGTAGTGTAATGTAATGTATTTCAGACCTAATCAAACGATCACTAATTTATTTGTGTCATTTTTCACTTTTCTTGGCTTAGGGAGTCTGCAAAATGCTGACGTTGACGACGACGGCGATCGGTTGTCGCGCACTGCAACTTATTGCTCGGAATTTATTTCAGACCTAATCAAATGATCGCTGATTTATTTTTGTCGTTTTCGGATCATCATCGTCATGGTAAATGAGTGTGGCGTTAGCCCTTTGTGGCGGTGCTCCTTTGGCGAAGCCTTCAGTGGTTTGGCCGAGCCCCCGGAATTTAGCCGGCGTGAATTCCTGTGGTGGGAGATAGCGGCGGCACTGGGGGAGAGGGCAGGATCTGCTCAAGGTAACCAGACTCCCCTGCCTTCCTCAGGGCCACCGGGAGCCGACCGCGACCTCTCAGCCAGGGGGGGGTGGGGTGGGGGGGGAAACGCACAGCTGCGCGAGCCTGGTGACAGCCGTGAGACTGACAGCGCTGTCTGTGACAGGCGCACACACACACATGCATGTGTGCACTCACACAAGCCCACACCCACACACACACACACACACACACATGTTTGTGTGCACTCACACACGCCCACACCCACACACACACACACACACACACACATGCATGTGTGCACTCACACACGCCCACACCCACACACACACACACACACACATGCATGTGTGCACTCACACACGCCCACACCCACACACACACACACACACACACACATGCATGTGTGCACTCACACACGCCCACTCCCACACACACACACACACACACAGCACACACATGTGCACACATGTGCACACTCACACACGTCCACACTCACGCGCACATGCACACACGTGTGCCCACACACACACATGCCCACACTCATGCAATGAAGCAGTTTTAAGTTTTGGTTTCTTCGCCTCTGGAGGAATGTCAGGAGGTGCTCGTTATTTATCTCGTTGCCACGGCACTCATGGCCCATTGCTGACATCACTGCCTCCTTAACTGATCAGAACTGCTGATAAGAAAAGCTGAACCTCTCCTCTTGGCTTCAGACGTTCGGCTCAAAGTACTTAACAGCTTTAACGAAACCACCTGACAGAACGTATGCATGGGCATTTCGTAATGCGTTGCAATTTTAACAAAATAATTGTTGAAGATCACTGTATAATACGATATATACAGATTTTTTTAAAGGAATATTGTGTCTTTGCCGGTTATCTCTTTGAGCCCAGCTACGATGAAAAGTTTCAGGAACATACTGTGAGCGAAGACATTCAGTAGATTCTAGGGAACGCAGTGATTAGATTGTAGTTTTTTTGTTGGTTATGAGATAACTTTGTGATGAGAACATTCCTCAGACTGTCTTAGCGAAATAGCATTGTTCTGAATAATTTGTGTCAAAGTCACAGAAAACATCCCTGGCGTATCACGTACAAACTTACTGTGAGCATCCCCTGATATTTGTAATTAGTCATTAAAAACACCATGGAGGGTATGTAGATACTCATAACCCTTTGGAGAGCAGCTAGGCTATTTGTAATATTGTTCCAGTGTCATTGATGTAGCATTCCAGCAGTGATTGTTACATCAGCCTTAGAATGTTCAGTTGAAAACATTCTCATCACATATTGTTCTTGCACCGTAAAGGGCCATGGTAGTTTCAAATGATCTGGAATAGCAGATTTTCTGTTTAACATCGTAACATGAATGTTGATATTCAATTCAAATACATTTTATTTGAATAACATGATTGAGTAAGGTCATTCCTTTCTCAGTTGTGGGTTTTGAAAACATGATTAAAGTTTTTCTCGTAGTTTTTAGTTTTTCTTTAAACCCTTCAACACAGTGAGGGTTTGACTCATAGCTGTTTTCTCTGCCTAGCTCTTAATTTTCTGAAAATGGTTTACTGTCAGTGGCCAGGTGCCCACACAGCAGTTTTGGACCCCACCAGTTTCATCTGTTGGTCTGTAATTTGATTCATTAAAAATGTAACCTCTTTCTAAAGGGATTTATTGTCAGATCTGACTGATTGCGAGTGCTGGGCTGTGAATATGGGACATTTATCTTTGTGGCCATGTGCTGCTATTTATGACATAATATGGCATTAAAAGGGTGAATAGACATTAAAAATGTCCCATTAAGAACAATTAACGGCTTGTTGCAATTCGGGGGTTGCAACTGTGGTTGGAGCAGAACCAGCATACTGTACACAGGGGGCCCTTGGGGACGGAGTCTGAGAACTTATGACACAATGCGTTTATGCCGCATTTCTGGAACGCTGTAATTTGAGAATCTGCATCTGCATCTGCAACTTCCATGGGCACTGATGAAATGCTCTTTTCTGACCGATGTCCAACTCAGCATGGGGCCAAAATTCATAGCAAAATTCAATATGATCTTCAAATGTATTTCAAAATGGAGCTTGTATGATGAAACCTTTTTTTGTGTGAAATCTGGCATATTCCCCATAAAACACTGAAAGGGCTGTCAAATCGGTAGGGCTGCAGGTTCCGATATGCGAAACAGTACGTTGCTACGGGAACAACATATTGGGCTACCAGATGAATTAAAAATTCCTTACCCTCTGAGAACTTCAGTTTAGCATTTTAATATTGGTACGCACCCATAAAAGGAACAAGTCGCTTACCAATAGAAAGTGAGATCCAAATGAGATCCAGTTTCTCAATGAACTTGTGAAGCTTGTGGTGTGTTTTGAAATGCCACTTTTTATATTATTAAAGGGCTTTCCTGGCCACTAGTCATACTTTATAGTATATTTATGTGCGTTATTATGCGTTGCCGCACTGAACTTTTGGGCAACATAACGCTGCTCTTAAAACTACGATGTGACGGGTCTGCTCCGTTTAAGGAGACTGAAATATCCCTTACAGTTAACCCCTGCGTGATTCCACCACGTTGACTTATAGAAAACTCAGTTCATATTTGTTATAGTTAGTTTATTGTATTTGGCACAGGCTCTCACCTGCGGTCTCTCACAAGGACGTTGTTGTAAAACGCATTAGCCACGGCTCCCTTCCGCTGTAATAAAAGTGATGCCTTTTCAGATGATAATATGGCCAATCGGCCTTTATGCTGTGAAATACAGAACTTGGAGCACAAGGTATTGTTCCCCATCATATATTTTTCTGCAGTAATCATATTACGAAGCACATGGAACTAATAATTCAGCGATATATTTTCCAGTGAGCTGTTGAACCGTTCAGATTATTGTTTAAATGTGCAATATGTGCATACACACTGTACCTGTTCTATGCAAGTACATACTATACTCACTGGAACGGTGTGTAAGTAGTGCATAGACTATGATTGTAGTCAGCTGTAGTCGGAGTAAGTGCTTTTATGTTTGCGGCTCTAAAAATGGGGGAACAGGGACGCTCAAAGGAGTGCATCCAAAACTTTGAGCAGGGTGAGAGGTGGACTAGGTGTGTACAAAACAAAAGAAAAACCATTGAGCGATGAACAGGAAAGGGTACAGATGCCTCGTATTGTACCCAAGGAGTGTGCCCACTGAATGGGGTTCTGAATGACTGGTCTGACTAACAAAAGTACCGCCATGCTCAATGGAGCCCTCTGCTGCTACTGCTCATCGGCCAATGGGAGCTCAGCAGACGGATCAGCGGTCTCCAGCTCCAAACGATCAGGAGTGACAGCGGCAGGTGTTAGCAGCTGTTCCCCAAGGCATTAAAGGCAGGGGGCATCGGGGGGGTTGCCGAGGGAGATGAAGGGGGTGGCCAGGCCTCTCTGGCATGACATCAAAGCTTTTTCTTTTTTTTTGGTTCCTCGAGTTACACATTATGGTCATGGTGGGTGGGGCGTTCTTCAACTTTATGGGCGGAGCTAGAAATTTGCCTGGCTGCAGATTGTAAAGCATACCAGTGTCCTGCTGTTTGCCTGCAATGAGGGCAACTTATAATGCCCGTTTGTTTCAAGCGACCCATGGAGCTGATGGAGAAATGGTGCCACTGCTCTGTGGTTTTCACTGCCTTAAGATCTTAAGGGCCCTGCTATGTCCTGTATCCCTCTGTGCTTCACTCTCAACAGATTGTTGTCATGGTGAAATATGAGCGCGTGACCTCCTCACCTCACATGTTGAATTCCATTTTCTTGCCACCAATAGAAAGCTCTACATTTCTGCGTTCGCCAATAGGAAGAGCTGTTCGGGAAAGTTCTGAAAAAGGGTGCGATGACACGGAAAGTTTTCGTCTTTGTCACATTGCTTGTGATGGAGTATTTGGCCTTGCTCTGTAATCTGTTTATGAGGCGCCATGAAACACAAGTGCTTTTTCTTCCCTTTATCCACCGGGCGTGTGGTGTTTTTTTTTTCTTTTTCGCTCTCAATAGTCGCTAAGTTCACTTGAGGACCGCGTGTCATTGTTGGTCCCGTCGGCTGCACTTCGCATCTGAATTGCTGCTCTCGGCGCAGCGCATGCATTTGTGTGTGTGTATCTGCGATGTTCCGTCCCCGCTGTTCCTTGACCCCGAATTTCCTCCCGCTGCAGCGTCCGGGAATACCCTCTGGAGCGCGGATGCCACATCAGGGGGCTCCGATGGGGCCCCCCGGCCCGCCGTACGGAGGGAGCCCCTCGGTGCGGCCCGGCATCCCCAACCCGGTGATGGAGGCCAGCCGCAAGCGGCCCGCGACGTCCCAGCAGGTCCAGCAGCAGTCCGTCCAGAACCGGGCCAGAAAGTGAGTCTGCCTGAGCCTGCCCGCCGGGGCTCTGTGTCGGCCCAGCGCCTGCCTGTCATTCCATGGCTGTCTGTCATTGGCCCCTGATTGCCAAGCCCCGCCTCCCGCCTTTCACTTTGCTTTCTGGTCTGCTCGGCCGCCTGTGTCTGATTCCCTCTCTTTTCCCACCCTCTCCAGCTTTTCTGGTTTTCACCGCTAAACACATCTCTCTCTGTCTCTGTTTCAAATGAAATCCTAATTCGCCACTCGCCTATTTGGATCGTCCAATCAAATTTGCGAGCCCGTCCTATCACTGTCACGTCGGTTATCCAATCGAAAGGGTGCAGACCAGCAAGCGTGAAGCCAGAAAAAACGCTGCCACTTCTGAGGTGAGGTCTGCACTTCCTGTACTGGAAGCGCCATTGTGCCGCAAGGCCCCTGTTTGACCAGAGGGGGCGCTATCGTGCTGGGCAGCGGGGACCACCCTGCCGACTGAACCCGTCCCGCCTCGGTTGCCGCCGAGGTCGCTAATGCTAATGCTAATCGCTCCTCGGGACTCTCGGTTTTCTCTCGCTGCACGTCCTCGTTTGGTTTCGGTGCCCTGAGCCAATCGCGGAGAGGCTGGCAGATAGTCGCTGGGCAGATCGATAGCACGCCGCCGAAACCGCGCCTCCTCCCGCCTCCGGCCACGCTGAGCCGCGGTATCGATCCGCCAACCGCTGACCCCGCCGGTCAAGTGTTCACCAGCACCTCCGCACCCCCTGACCTCCCCTGGGTGAAGCCGCACGCCCACACGCACACCTTCACTATCCGGGCATCTGCTGAATGCCCATTGATTTGGACATTGAAAATGAAGACTGTAAACAAGGAGAATCATTTAGCCACTCGCAGAGTGCAACTGGCCTCGATTATGTTCCACGTTAACGTGTTTAATTCTGGTCAAGTGCCCGTTTTGTTAAACGGGGTGGCGTAGTTCTGAAATGCGAAGTAAGCTGCATTTATGGCATTAATGCCTCAATCTCTTTATTCTAAAAATATCTCTACAAAAGCTACATGGTGTAACCTTGGACAAGATCAATGGTCTTAGTCCAAGTGTGCATTTTTTGGGCTGCCATGTACACGCGGAGAACAGCTGCCTTTTGTCTCTTGTTGACATGCGGGTTACTTGCCTCAGCTGTTTTCAGCCTGTCATCCGGTTTGTGATTCGTTGCCTTTAACCGTCTGTCAGGAGCTTCATTCGGCCTGTCAGATCATCAAGAGTTTTCCTTGGGCCCGCCCTTGCAATGTTAACATGCTGCACCAATCGCAGCCCTTTTGCCACCCGTAGATTTGCATATTCCGGTGGTGTGCATAGTTATCTGATGCCCCCAGTTTCAGTTCAGTTCAGAAGGATTAGGGTTGTTTTGGTTTGCGAGTTCACTGGGCCTCCAGTTCCCATACACTCGTCTGTCTGTCTGTCTGTCTGTCTGTCTAGCTGTCCGTCTGGCTGACTGACTGTCTGTTTACGTTTCATATTATCCCTGGGCAAACAATTGAAGCATGATGCCCTCAGTCAAATAAGGAGTCCCATCAGGTATATGACTCTTACAGACATAGCCCCACACACACATGCGTGCACACACACACACACACACACATAGAAGGACCTCTCACGCACTGAGTGTGTAGCCTGGACTCCTGCTTGCCTCCGCCTTGTAACGTCACCCTCTAATCAGAACCGCTTCAAATCCCGTCAACCCTTAGGAAACCAGTGGGATTCCCTGGAGCCAATGAGATCGCAGCAAGGCAGATGGACATGAGAGATGCCCAATCAGATCCCACGCTTGGATCCAAGTAGGACTTTACCTCTGATGCATGTCAGTTTTATCAGTTTTGCCCTGCCCAAGTCCTCCCCCCCACCCTCTCTTCCCCCACTCACTTTACCACTGGACGCTTACAAACCCATACGCATGTCTTTCCTACTCTCCCCAGTAGTGGGCGATATTAACAGTGCTTATATTTCGAACAGAGCTTAACCAGGTCGGCCTTCAGTCTTGGTGAACTGAAGAACAGCATCATTAGTGTGGCGTTTAACATTACAGTAGCGATTTGTTATTTCATTTGATTACCTTAGACAGTCACTGCATTTTTGCACATTTTTGTCTATTATGAGAATGTGGTTAGTGTACAGCATGTTCTCTATGGTATGATGGAGTGTCTCTTAAATATTTTGTATGTGAATGAAAACAAGGCATGCAATCACTCCGAACCTGGGAGCATAGCATTTATACCCAGTATTTTTTATATTATTTCATTCTGTTTGTTTTCAACTAAATATGAAGGACAGTTGAAGGATGCCGTGAAGGATATTTCAATGGGTGGTATCAAGGCATTCAGGAGTCTGCGGTCTAAAGTGTGAAAATACACTTGCCTGGATCTAAAAGTGAATTTTTTTTTTTTTTTTTTGAAAAGTGAGCTATCCGTTTTAAACCACTGATTTTACACAACATTACATTACATTTATTTGGCGGACGCTTTTATCCAAAGTGATGTACAATATGTGTGCATACCGCACGGCATTTTTCACAATTCACATTCCGTTCTCTCATATGAGGGGACATTTGTTAGGAAGGTGGCGTTGTGTCCTTCAGGTCCTTAGACCAAGATCATGTTGATGCAGCGGTGGATGAATTCCTCTCTGCTTAGGCCTTTCTGCATCTGGAAACATTAACCTGACCATATATAAACAATCCAATACCTGTGAGTGTGATAATTACCCAACTAATAATAAAAGTAAACCTGAACAGGTGCTCTGTTTTGTCATGCTGATCAAGGAGCAATGCTCTTGTAAAGAGATGTTAGTTGAGACGTGTCGTACGAAAGGTGCTAAACAAATGTATTACTATTATTAAAAGATATTACTAGTATTATCCTATTATTATCCCGAGCTTATAAGAGCAGGAGACCTGCTTGGGAATAAAACCTTCCGACTGTAGGGCCCTGTTTGTCACTGTCTGACATGCAACGCCCCATCAATAAATCGGATAGATACAGTAAACCGAAACCAAGAGCTTTTAAAAGCTTCTTCAGAGCCAAGGAGCTCACGTAATCCTAGTGAGATCTACATACACGGCTGCGTCATTCTGATCATATTTCTGCAGCGGTTGAATGAGATGACTTGAACTGATCCATGACAGCTAGAAACCGGAAGGATCTGCCATCAGTACAGCCATAGGAGGTCCGATTTGGCAGTTTTCCAAGTGCCCCTGTGCCCAGCCTCTGTTCAGTCACCGCCTTTGTTTGTGTGGGTTGAATGGGGCAGATGTCGGAATGGCGAACACGATGGCTGCTGAGGTGGAAGTCCCACAGCATGCACTAGGGGATGCTGTCGAGGGCACCAGCTTGTCTCGTTGACTGGCTGCGGCACACCTGACCGTGGTGCATCACCGCCTGCTGTCAGTAACCGTGCAAGCATTCCCTCCACACCTGCATTCTGAGTTGCATGTCTGGTCCCGGTGTGAAGCCTCTACACGTGTGGGGACTGCATGGGTCTACTAGTGCTTCAGCTCGTCTTCAGTCTGTCCCTTATCCCCCCACGGCATGCTGAAGGCTTTGCAGGTGACAGGTTATGGTGTATAGGAGGACTGTGCGATGTTGCACAAGACTTTGCAGGTGACATGCTATGGTACAACAGGGGAGCATGCGATGCCGACTAAATATGAGATTGCTTCTTTAAGTCAGTGGGCGTACCCTTTGTAAATATTGTCCTTTGACTAAAATAAAGACTACACAAAAAAAAAAACAAGGACTTGGAATTACAGGGACCTGTTTAAACAACCTTCTTTGTTCAAGAAATGTTTGAGCGGAGCCCCGCGCCGCATTTCCGTAACGTCGCAGAAACATCTCGACTGTTGGAATGATTTTTCAAAATCCTAAGCCGGCGTTCCTGAACTCCGGTACTTTCAATTACCCAGCGGCGATTGTTATATCAGCTTTAGAATGTTCAGATAAGAACATTCTGAGCACATATTTACACCTTGAAGGGATCCTTCACAGGAGATTGGAGATGCCACCGCTTTCTCGAACATGCTGTTGCTTTCACGGCAACTGGGAGCTGTGTGGTATCCCAAGGCCAAGCGCCTGGCTCTCTCTGTTCTGCAGCGATGTCAGAAGGTCACTCGGGTCCTGACCAAAACATGTGACCCCCGACAGTCATTGTGTGTCAGAATGTGCCAGAGGCATGCTGTGGAGCCTCTGTTTCTCTCCCACGCATTGACACGATGAAGCCCGCAAAAACGCTGTTGCCACACGACACAGCGAGCAGGAGAACGTGACCTTTCAAATTCACCCTTTGCAGCACGGTGCTTCAAGGAGCAAGGAAAGGCCATTTGCCTTGAAGCCTTTCTGTTGGAACAATGATGGGGGAGGGAGGGGGCTCAGAGGCGGTCGTGTTGGACGTGTACATGGCTTCAGATGAACGGAACACAGCTTCACGTGACAGAGTGAGGTCCAGGGACCTGAAGGGCGGCAGTCACGCCATCTCCACGTATGTTTTCCTCACACGCTAGCCAGTATCTCAGGCCAACTGACAATGCCATGTCAGTATCTCCAGTTCTATCCTTTGCAAATTGCAAATGGCACGTGACCTAGATCTAACGCCATATCTTCATTTGATTTCCCCAAGTTATGCTAAGAATTAATTTGGGATGCAAGTCACTTCCGACCACAGGAACTGCATGAAAGTTCATCTGCAGATCCTGTTGTGTCAGTGGTCTCCAACCCTGGTCCTGGAGAGCTACAGGGTCTGCTGGTTTCCATGGTGACACTGCATTTCATTAATCAATTAGAGCAGTTGATTACGCAGGTAACTCACCTCACCTGGTGTTTTGGGTCTGAATTGGGTGCTGATTTTAAGGTGAAAAGAAAAACCAGCAGAACTTGTTGCTCTCCAGGACCAGGGTTGGGGATACACTGCTGTTGATGGTCAGTTCCTTGTTTGCAACATTGAAAGATTTGGCTCTCTGTCAAAGAAGCGGTACTATTCCACAGGAACTCTCAGTTTCTTATAAGGAATTGTGGTTGAACTTGCTGCATTTTCCCCAAAGATGTGCTCTGGGATGTCCTTGCAGTGGGAGCAACATCATGACACCTGCACATCATGTCTGTAGACATCATCTCTGCCACACATTGTCTTTGTGAGGTTGTAGACACCAAAGGCCTGGTCCCTGTCTGGGAACTAAGGTAGAAAATCCGTGCCTGACCCGACGGGAGACCTGAGGGTCGAAACGCTGGCTGGAACGCGCTTAAAATAAACGGGAAGAGCGAAGAGCAGTGTTCGGGGTTTCTCCTTCCTTCACACGTCCCGTCTGAGAACTCTCAGGTGTACGTCGGCCGGGCCTCTCGCTCGCTTCATCTATTATTCAGTCCCGCGGTTTCGGGTCGCTTGGTGCGCGCGAGTGACCCGTGAACCGGAAGGGATTGAGGCCCGGCGCTCTTCCCGGTTGCTCCTCGTTCGAGGTCATCTACGGGACCCCCCCCCCCCCTCTCCGTACCCACCCCTCCACCAGGACTCCCGAGAGGAGCTGTGGCTTATGGGATGGGTTTGGGAGAGGGGAAAGGGAGATGGAGGAAAGGAGGATCATGGGAGAGGTTACCAGCGAGCACGGGGCGCAGACTCCAGATGGCTCGTGGTTTATTGATTCGGCGACGTCCCCCCCCCAGGCCCTCCCGCTCCAGCGCAGCGGCGGTTTCCTGCAACGGCCGCGCCCGCGTCGCTCAGAGAACGTTAAAAACAAAATGGCGGATAAAACGAGGTGACAGAACTGCAGTGCGGTGACGGTGCAGTACGCAACAGAGAGAGCTTTTTGAAACCAGTCCCCAAACTTCAAACTTTGCTGGGAGCTATTAGACGTCATGCTGTATGACTGAGAACCAGTGATACTGCATTGTGGTCACAGGGAATCATCTTCCCATTCAAAACTCTGATCAGACTGAGCGCTTTTGCTGGGATGTAGGTTTTATGAGCAGTGCAGTGGCTGAGGTCACTTCCAAGGTGGAGAAATTGACTTTCAGTTTTGAGCGATCAAATACAGGGCCAGGGATCGAGAAGTGACCGTGCGGTTGAGGAATTTTCCGGAAGAAGCTTTCCAGATTTCCAAGGTGAACTGGGAGTGCATCGAAAAGGGACCATCGGCAGGCAAAGAGCTCAAACTCGGGCGGTGGATGGCACGAAGCACCCAGAATGCAAAGCTGGAAAGGCGGCGGAAAACAGGATAGAGAGATGCGGGTGGGGGGGGGGGGCGAGGAGGTGGGGGGGTGGAGGGTAAGGGGGGGGGGGGGCGGCAGAGAGTGCCGTCAAAACACTTCGTCACACGCGCGCCCCAGCCGAGAGCCCCCCTGCCAAACCCGCGGAAGCTCCGCGCAGGAGTGGAGACGAATCGGCTGCGCTTCAGTCCCTCCCAGCGGCTGGGCTCCTCCGCATGACGGTGTGGGTCCCTCGTTCCTTCCCTCTTCCCCCTCTCCTCTCCTCTGCTCTCCCCTCTTCCTTCTCCGGATACCCGCAAAAACAGCTGGGAACAATGTCTGGATGTGTCCCAGTCATTTAGCAGATGGCCTGTGTACTCCACTATGTGTCACCATAGTAACGTGCTCTTTTTTTTTATTTCTTTCTCTCTCTTTTTCCCCCCCCTCTCTCCATAGTGCCAAGAGAAGGAAAATGGCAGACAAGATTCTCCCTCAGAGGGTAAGGTGCCTTCCGTTTGTTTCTCCTGGTTCGTTCCGTTTGTCTGCCTGTCATTTGCGCTTGCCAGAAAGAAACATGGAGATAATGTTTTGCAATTGTGGGGGTTTTGAGGTGAGGTGGGAGTGGGGGTGTGCAGGTGGTGGGGGCGGGTGTTGATGGGGTTCTTTTGTGGGTACGGGACTATGCGGCAGGTCCCAAAAAATCGGAGAGCTGTTAAAATACCAGCGGCGGGGGCGATGATGGTCAGGGAATTTAAGGGGCGACGGTGGTGAAACACCATCAGGGGGAGAATTTGGGGAGGGGGGGCGCGTTTCAGGGACCCGTCGCTGGCCGCGAGGGGGGGATGCAGGGCGGTCGTGGCGATTTGGCGAAAATCGGATGGATCGTTAGAGGCGAAACCACGGGGCGGGTTCCGGGAGAGGACGGCGGGAGCCGCTTGTTTGCCGAGGGGTTTGCAGGCGGACACGCCTGATTGGTGAACGCTGCGGCGTCGCCGAGGGGCGTCAGACAGACCCCCCTCACTTACCGCCATTATCCAGATCTCACCGCCGCGTCCTCCCTCTGCACGTTCAGGGTGTTTTTGTTGGGTTTGTTTTTCTCTCTCTCTCTCTCTCTCTCTCTACCTCTCTCTCCCTTTCTCGCTCTCCCTCTCTCTCTCTACCTCTCTCTCCCTTTCTCGCTCTCCCTCTCTCTCTCTCTCTCCCTCTCTCCCTTTCTCGCTGTCTCTCGCTGTCTCTCTCCCACTCTACCTCTCTGTCTCTCTCTCGCTACCTCTCTCTCTCTCTCTCGCTCTCCCTCTCTCTCTACCTCTCTCTCCCTCTCCCTCCCTTTCTCGCTCTCTCTCCCTCTGTCTCTCTCTCTCTCTCTCTCTCTCGGGGACGGACATTGTGATTTGGGGTTGGGCGGTACCACTTTCATTCCGCCCCCCCCCCTCGTCGGGGTCCAAAAGCGGCCTCTTTCACCGCGGGCGGTTTTACGCTTATTAAAAAAAAATAATAAAAATGACCCCCGGCGCTGCGCCCCTCAGACGGCGAAGTGGAGGTTGTTTGCAGGTGAATGGGTGGTGTGGGGTGGGGGGGGTGACAGACAGACGCACAAATGGAGAGAGAAACAGAGAGAGAGAGAGATGGAGAGAAAGAGACGGGAGGGGGGCAGTGAAAAGGTACGGTGTGACATTCTCTGGGTCGCAGCCCAGTTTGGCTCATAGCCGAGGTGAGGCTCTCGTCGGGGGGGGGGGCCTGCATGCTAATGTGGGACTCGGGGGGACTGCAGGCAGAGCGGCGCACATAACTCACCACAGCTCCCCCCCCCATCCTGTCCCCCCCCCCCTCTTCCAGTGACACGGCTACAGAGACATCAGCTGAGCAGGGAAGGGTTCACAGTATCACTGCATCTTCTCAATTTCCATGTCGCTAATGATTGAGTACACAGTACATGGTACATACTGTACCTTGTGTACATAGTTTTCTCATGCTACGTACATGAGGTTCATAGTATGAGAGTGCTCCCTTATACAGTATGTGGTGATTGAGAAGTATGTACACAGTACACAGTACGCAGTACATACTGTACCTTGTGTACATAGCTTTCTCATGCTACGTACATGAGGTTCATAGTATGAGAGTGCTCCCTTATACAGTGTGCGGTGATTGAGAAGTATGTACACGGTACACAGTATGCAGTACATACTGTAAGTTGTGTACGTAGCAGTCTCATACTATGTACATGAGGTTGATAGTATGAGAATGCTCCCTTATACAGTGTGTGGTGATTGACGTCATGTGAGACAGCCTGGTGGGGTTTGGCACCATCTCAGTTACCACAGAGTGAAGAAACATTTGCTGGAATAAAAAAAAAGTGAAATATTCATGCCAAGCCAAAGAAAATATGACTGCTGTTTATGCACTTGAGGTGTATTTTTACATTTGACCAATCAACCTCAACACCCCCCCCCCCCCTTCAGATCCGTGAGTTGGTCCCAGAGTCACAAGCCTACATGGATCTCCTGGCTTTTGAGCGTAAGCTGGACCAAACCATAATGAGGAAACGGGTGGACATTCAGGAGGCTCTCAAGAGACCAATGAAGGTAGGGTGGCGTGTGCTTCCATGTTCGCTACTGTTATCTTCCTGGTAGAACAGAGGACCAGAGAGAAAGGTTCCAGCTACTCAACAGTGGAGACCTTACAACACTTATTTTAACACACATTGAGGAATCTGAGGCTGTAGTAAAGCTGTACTATAATATAATAATAAATAATATAAAGCTGTTCAGCAGTCAAGGAAGTGCTGGTGACCCACAAGTGTCATATTTATGAAATAGATGGCGGTTATTTTGGCTATAATGACAGTGAAGTGACTTTAGCCACTAATCAAGGGTGTGTCCGTAAGTGTCAACAGATAATGGCTGTAATTTTTGCGTGTACGTGGGGCCTTTGCAAAGTAGGTGGCTTGTTGAAGGAAAATCTGCATGGTGATAGACAACTGCTGTCGCCGGTCCCTTTCACACTGGGCCAATTAAAATGAGCCTCAGCAGCTAGGCAGTTGATAGGCAGGTTGGAGATGATGTCACAATCGAACAATCTGTGTGATCCATCCCACACCCCCAGCAAAAGCGCAAGCTGAGGCTGTACATCTCCAACACCTTCAACCCCGCCAAGCCCGATGCAGACGACTCCGATGGCAGCATTGCATCATGGGAGCTGCGGGTAGAGGGGAAGCTGCTGGATGACGTGAGTATCCGGTCGATTCTAACGCCAGATTAGTGTTTAGAGTCGCTCTGTTTGCCCCTCTGTGCACGTCTGATTTTCTGCCCCCCCCATCTGCCCCACTCATCAGCCCCAGACCAAGGGGTGTCCACATACTTTTGGTCATATAGTGTATTTCCTGCCGAAAGGGGAGTTTTTGAAAATGGCAATGCCCCTGTCCACATAAACACGAGCAGTTTCCCAATAGTTTGTGGAGCACGAGGCTATAACAGCCTCCACTCTACTGGGAAGACTTTCCTCTAGATTTTGGAACAGGGCTGCGGGGATTCGCTTACATTCAGCCACAAGAGCATTAGTGAGGTTGGGCACTGATGTTGGGCGATTAGGCCTGGCTCGCAGTCGGCATTCCAGTTCATCCCAAAGGTGTTTGATGGGAGGGCTCTGTGCGGGTCAGTCCAGTCTGTTCCACACCAAACTCCGCAAACCATTTCTTTATGGACCTCGCATTGTGCATGGGGGCATTGTCATGCTGAAACAGTCCCTCTGTGACCCCCCAGGGAAATTCTGGAACAGTGAGCGATTGTCCTAGCGTAGCAAGCTCTACGTTCTCACAGAGATGAGATCCTGTTTGGAAAAGTTAGCCAATCTAAGCAGGTTGAGTAACAAAAAAAAAAACAGTAAAAAAAGACTGGTAGTGGCATGAAAGCAGCCTGCAGCACCTGCGGCAGTAACTGTGACCATTCAGTGACCTCTAAACACAAACCCCATAATTATGCACATTTTGTTTTACACAGAGGAACATTAACGCCTTCTGTAATAGCAATACGGCAACACTGAAGTCGCACCTTTTAACAAGGTGTTGTGCATTCCAGAACTTTGCGTGTCTGTTATCTGAGTAATAGATCTGTTCATAATTTTGGTTATGGGCCTCTGACAAAAGCATCAGCTGCACACTTTCAGCGTGCGATGGAGGGATAATTAGGTAGCGTTTTCTGAGCAGTGAGCTTTCTTGGTTGAGAGCAGATGTTTTTTTTTTGTACGTCGTGAATATACAGGCCTGCTGTAAGCTGAATGGAACAGCTGGAATATGATTTCATATCACTGTCATTTGGGGATTTTACATACGGGGCACATTCAGTATTTGGGATTAATTTTTTTTTTAAACCAGACTAATATTGTTACTCAACCGTACTCAACCGTATTACCCCAGTATTCCAGTATATATTTCAGTATTTCAGCATATCACATTGCCGAACATTTCTGTGTTGATCATAATTAATGATGTACTAATAATAAATAAATAAATTTGTTATTAATGATTGTTTACATAATTATCTGTGATACTCAGCATCCCTCCTCACTGTTTGTATGAATGTAGTTGTTGTGGGTCGTGGGGCACTTTGAGTGGGTGTGAGTGAAGTGTGTGGAGCGTGTGGAGTGTGTGGAGAGTGTGGAGTCGAGTGTGTGGATGCTGGGAGGGCAGGATGAAGGTGTGCTGTTTCTCCTGTGGACACGGTTCACTTTTTTCCCTCTGTCCCCAGCCTGGAAAACAGAAAAGGAAGTTCTCGTCCTTCTTCAAGAGCCTGGTGATCGAACTGGACAAGGACCTGTACGGACCCGACAACCACCTGGTGGAGGTGAGGACCCAACGGCATAATCATTACATTACATTACATTACAGGCATTTAGCAGACGCTCTTATCCAGAGCGACTTACACAACTTTTACATAGCATTTTTTTACATTGTATCCCTTTATACAGCTGGATATATACTGAAGCAATTTCGGTTAAGTACCTTGCTCAAGGGTACAACGGCAGTGTCCTACCCGGGAATCGAACCTGCGACCTTTCGGTTACAAGCCCAGTTCCTTACCCACTGTGCTACACTCCCCCTAATCACCCAGGCTTTAAACCATGTATTTTGTTCGAATGTAGCTACCACTACTGGCAATGCAAATCAGTAGAGTTCCAGAACACCGACTTAGAATTTTGGAAAAAAGACATTCCAAAAGAACTTACTCTTGAAAGGGCTAAAGAGACAAGATGGAGACCCAAGATTTGGTTGTCAAAAAAATGTGGCAGCTCCAGTGTGGCAGTATGCTGGCTTTGCACCACGGTATGAAGGAAAACCCAAATATTTATAAGAAGGAATCTGTGGACTCTGGTAATGACAACACTTTGAATAATAGTGTGCACATGCAAGCCCCCCCCAATGGGTGAAGTGTGTGCTAAGCAGTGAGGTACACATCTTTCTCAGTTTCCCCCGAAGCGACCTCACCATAAAACTGTCACGCAGAAATAAGCAAGCATATCAATGGCCACATTCTCTCAAAAACCCCTTCAACCATTGCAAGAACAAACCTTTTAGAAATGCTTACAATAAGATAAGGCCACGTAAACATAGTGAATTATGAACAGCTGGTGAGACTACAAATGTGTCAGGATGGCCAAAATCTTTCAGCTGTTACTGTTAAGACGGTATACCTTATACCGCGGTATTTATCACTTATAGTATAACATCGTGGAAACCTGGACAAAGCAAACCAATCCTAATTCAAAACCCGGCCTTGAATGTGCCTGTGGGCGGAATTTAAGACATTTCGCTTTTTCAGAATGCTCCCTTCAGGAGCCTAATTTTTTTGCGTAATAAGGCGATCCATTCCTCGGCCCCAGTAGCGGCCGCTGTCAGGCTGGCCTTGTCAGCGTCAGCGCCCCCCTGCCTGTGTGGCAGTGCAATGCATCTGGAGGTCAAGGGCTTGGCGGTGTCCCGGGCCAGACACAGGCCGAGATGTTCCCGCCACCCGGGACACGGTGACGGCGTGACGATAAGCGCTGAGAAGCACCTGAAGCGGACACGTGTGCAACGCCGCGTGTTGACTCTCCGCGGAACGCGGTGTCTCTGTTCGTGTTGTCCTGACCCTGAGTCTGCCGCTGTCTCAGTTTTTTTTATTATAGGATTATGTACCGGGAGCCTGCGATTCGTTCTGCTAATACGTGCTGTTCTGTGTGTGTGTGTGTGTGTGTGTGTGCGTGAGTTTGTGTGTGTGTGTGTGTGTGCGTGAGTTTGTGTGTGTGTGTGTGTGTGTGTGCGCGTGTGCGCGTGTGTGAGTGCGTGAGTTTGTGTGTGTGTATGTGTGTGCGTGTGCGTGAGTTTGTGTGTGTGTGTGTGTGCGTGAGTTTGTGTGTGTGTGTGTGTGCGTGAGTTTGTGTGTGTGTGTGTGTGTGTGTGTGCGCGTGTGCGCGTGTGCGTGTGTGTGAGTGCTTGAGTTTGCGTGTGCGTGTGTGCATGTGTGTGTGTGCGTGTGAGTGAATGAGTTTGCATATGTGTGTGTGTGTGTGTGTGTGTGTGCGTGAGTGCGTGCGTGTGCGTGAGTGCGTGCGTGTGAGTGTGTGTGTGAGTGTGTGTGCGCGTGTGAGTGCTTGAGTTTGCGTGTGTGTACGTGTGTCCATTCAGAACCTTTATTTAAATTCTCGGAGGTGCATTCAAATCCCTTACGAAAGCCGTCCTTGGGCCATGGCACATTTCTGTCACGCAAACAAACGGAGACTGGCGTTAAAAACGGAGGCCGCTTCGCTCCTGAAAACACTGCCGCTGAAAAGCCAGCGCTCGTCACTTCGAAGTGCTCTTCGTCTCCAAAGCGTCTGTTGAAGGACGTGTCGAGGTTGGCGCGGAAGCTCTTTAGAGTTTTTTGTTTTTTGTTTTTTGTATTCGGGATCCGCAGGCCCGCCGGAAATGTCGCTCCGGGGGATTCTGTCAAAGAAAAAACCCGCTAAACTAGAAGTTTATTCAAAGCGCCGGTCCCTGCGCGAAACCAAAGGGAACACGGCCCTCGTCTGCTGAATGCAGTTCGATTCTTGCTGGTGACAGGCGCACGTAGCTGTTCTGCCTCAATACAAAAGTGAGATGATCTGAGGATTTGGGTAGCCGCTTCCACAACCTTTTTTTGACCGAGATTTTGAGTCCCCAGAAAATCAAGGTTGTTTTAAGCGGGTGGATTGGCTGGAACTTTGGTTGCCTTTGGTAATGCAGTATCCCATCTGATTGAACCACTTTTTTTGTTGTACTTTCTGAATTTTGTTATATTGAATAGTATATAATAATATCTAATATCAACAACCGGTTCTTCATCATTAACACACCATGGTTGCCAGTCTTGGTCAGAGAACTGTAACCTCCTTGAACTGGGATTGGCCATCCTTACCCCAACCCCACCTATCCCTGCCCTGCAAGCTGACCACTCCCCAATTCTTTCCCTTTATGACCCAACAGTTTCCTAATTCTGTGCAATATATATACTATTATATTGAATAGTATATAATAATATCTAATATCAACAACCAGTTCTTCATCATTAACACACCATGGTTGCCAGTCTTGGTCAGAGAACTATAACCTCCTTGAACTGGGATTGGCCATCCTTACCCCAACCCCACCTATCCCTGCCCTGCAAGCTGACCACTCCCCAATTCTTTCCCTTTATGACCCAACAGTTTCCTAATTCTGTGCAGCCAACGGAAAAAACAGCCTCCCTTTACCGATTTTGGACGAGTGTATGGCAGGTGTCAACCTGGACCCTCACTGCATTGCATCCTCTTTGATGTCCAGTCTCCTCTAAAAAAATCAGTCGTGTTAACAAAACTCTTTAAGACTGCGTTCTTTAAAAAAAAAAAAAAAAAACTTCTCAAAGTCAAATATTCCTGAAAAAAACAAAAGTCACGTTTTTTTTATAACCTCTGGGTCGTGTTGGTGCTGCGCGCGCGGGGTTAATGTGCCGCAAGCGGCCGGGCCCGGAGAATTTCGGCTCGCTCGAGCACGACTCAAGAGCGATTAAGCGCCGCGCGGATAACGCGGCGGTTCCGGACGGAGGGGAAGCGCGGACAAGGACGCCCGGTCGACCAATGAGACGCGGGCTCTTCCGACGGCCGCTTTTTTTGTGACGGCCGCCGGTCGGCTTCGGTCTCCCTCCTCGTTCTCCGGCTCCTTCTTTGTCTTTAAATGCTTTTCCTGGCATTGGCCGTCTTCGTAATGGCATCCTTTTTTTTAAAAAAGAAAAAAAAAAAGAAAAGAAAAAAACCGAAACACATTAATTTTTTGAGGAGGAAATTCAATCACGAGAAGCACGCCTGGATCTGTGAAAAGGAACAAGGTCGACGTGTTTTCGTGGCCGTCCCCATTCTGAGGGAGAATTCAGGCACTCGCTCATCCATTCGGAATCCAATCAGTGCCCAATCTGTGTCAGGTCCACTCTGTCCTGTTCTCACTTTTTAATGTCCCATTCATTCCTTATCTTCTTTGGGTTTATTGCCTTTTTTTGAGGGGCGGGGGTGAGGTGATGGTGCGGGACATTGCTCTCTAAATTAAAAAAAAATAAAAAATTAACGACGATCTTCTGAAAGAATGTCTTCTTTTACCCTGACAAATGCTTAATTGTACCCAGAATGCTTTGTTCCTCATATATGCTATAATCCAGTGGAACCGTACTAGAAGTACTTGGCATGAATGGTAACAGGTTGGTTGATTGGGTACAGTGTGTGTTTGTGCGTGCGTGCATGTGCGTGTGTGTGTGTGAGTGTGTGTGTGCGTGCGTGCGTGCGTGTGTGCGCGCATGTGTGTGCATTCCTATGTTCCTATGGAGGGGCATCTACACATTCTCTATCAATTAAGGGATGACACAGTGTGTATAGAGTGGTCTGTGGGAGTTACAATGCGGCAGTGTAGTGTGTAATGGCTAAGGAGTTGGTCTTGTAACCCGAAGGTCGCAGGTTCGATTGCCGTTGGACCCTTGAGCAAGGTACTTAATCTGCATTGCTCCAGTATATATCCAGCTGTGTAATTGGATACGATGTAAGTCGCTCTAGATAAGAGCGTCTGCTAAATGCCTGTAATGCAATGTAATGTAATGTAATGTAACGCAATGTAATGTAATGTAATGGAATGCAAAGTAAAGTAATGTAATGCAATGTAATGTAATGTAATGTAATGCATTTCTAATGCGTTTCGTCTCTGTGCTCTGAGCAGTGGCACCGCACCCCCACCACCCAGGAGACGGACGGCTTCCAGGTGAAGAGGCCGGGCGACGTGAGCGTGCGCTGCACCCTGCTGCTGATGCTGGACTACCAGGTGAGGGCGCCAGAGAGACCCGGGACAGGCCCTGATCGGCGACTGAATTCACAAGGGACTCTGCCTTTGTCGCTAGGAGCTTCAGTCAGGATACCGCATACTGATTACACCTCGGCGACTTCACGTGAATCCACATGTGTTGGTGTTGCTACCTGAACACTATGGCATAGGATATAGTTGACTTGAATTGACTTGAATTATGTCTGTTGGTTTCTGAAGTGCATCTAGATGCAGTCCAACTATAGTGAGGAGGCTACTGTGCCGTCAGTTAGAAAGAGTCTCTGTGTTTTTTCCGAAGCAGTCGGTGTTGTGTTTCAGGGGCCTTATCGCGGGTGTTTATTTCAGACTGCAGACAGGATACCTCTCAGTTTTGATCCATGATAATGGCCGTTACCAGAGTAAGGAAAGCAGCACCTCCAAGGTATTGCTGCCCCCCCCCCCCCCGACAAACAGGCACCCTGAGTTCACAAAGACCCAGTTCTCCCTAATGAGGAGGAGAGAATATTATTCCCGCCAAAGACAGCTACAGTACATGAGCTAAGAATTGTTCTTTGGAGCTCACAGAAAGTTCTGGAATCCCTCGCCCCCCTCTTTCGTGATTGGGCTGGAATGTGGAGGTTGGGAAAGGCCAGGCCGGGCTGGCTTGCCTTGGGCTTTCAATTGGTTTTCACATTGAAAAATGGCCAAGGCTGCTGCTGCCATTCTCATGTGATGCTTAGAAGTCATTCATCAGATTATTGCTCGTTCTTGATAATTTTGTGTGTTAGTATCCTGAAAAGAAAATTTGGGGTACTTAACCAACCTTGCACTCCAAAAATATACAGAGGTCAGTGTGTTGGTTTTGAATAAAACATAGCGAAAAACAAAATCATAACATTTTGAGAGCACTACATTTTAAGCATGTTTTAGACAATGAAAAGACATTCTTAGTTTCCACAAAACAACCTTGCATGAAGAACTGAAATGAAATTAAATGAAATGAGATAGACAGTGAATATCTAAATCACTTGAATGGCATAGGCTGCAACAATGTTGTACATGAGGCTGTGGTAAAAATCAAAAAACAACACTGTGAGAAGATTCAGATGTTCTGAAAATTCAAAGCAATGGGCAGCACATTTATTTGGACTTTCATTTGGACTTCACTATGATGTAGGAGAGTAGTGGGAAAGCAGTAAAGGCACATTTAGGACGTGCTCAGTAGAATCACGCCCCCCCCCTCTCCCTTTCCACAGCCCCCCCAGTTCAAGCTAGACCCCCGTCTGGCCCGACTGCTGGGCATCCACACCCAGACCCGCTCGGCCATCATACAGGCCCTGTGGCAGTATGTGAAGACCAACAAGCTACAGGACGCCCACGACAAGGAGTACATCAACTGTGACAAGTACTTCCAGCAGGTAGAGCCACCTCCTCTGATATCACCATCATCATCATCATCATCATCACCATCAGTATAAGTAATATTACTCAAGTTACATCAAACATGGCGAGTATACCCAGCAGGTAGAGCCACCTCCTCTGATATCACCACAATCATCACTGCCATCATCATAATCATTGTCAAAACAATATTACAAGACTTGTATCAACAGTGTTTGGTATTTCCAGCAAGTTGTCGTCTGATATCGTCACCATCTTCATCCCGTTACCACCATTAAATTCCAGTAATTAAAATTCCACTATCACCATGACTATAATTATTATTATTGCAAGAATTGCCCTGACTGTAATTACAGAATGTTTTATAACTATGCTTCCTTTGATGTTATCATTAGCACCATTGTCACCAACATTATAATTACTATTATTACAAATAACTAGTACTAATTGGGAGAAAAGGGGAATCCACGCCTTTAATTATGACGTCATCATGATGACATGAGAGCACAAGTGGAAGCTGCCCATGCTGCCATTTTACTGAAGTCATTTTAATGTTATTTTAATGTTATCGATATCAGCAAGTTTGCTTTTGTTGAACAGGTAGTGCTGCTGTTTGATTATTCAGAGAAACAGTAGTTACATAGTTCAGTATTGTCGGCTGTTACACTTTGTCTGTGGAAGGGAAGCTGTGTGCCCCGGGGCCCTCTACGTTACTTTGGAGTGATGAGGACGGAGAGAGTGTGAGGAAGACCGTGGTTTGGTTAGGCTTGTGGGCGTAAATGAGTGTGGCAGTTGTCTCCCTCTCCTAGATTTTCGACTGCCCGCGTCTGAAGTTCTCAGAGATTCCCCAGCGGCTCACCAACCTGCTCCTGCCCCCAGACCCCATCGTCATTAACCACGTAATCAGGTGAGTGGGGGGGGGACCTGGATATGAGCAATCACCCCCCCTGGTGCAGGTGAGCAAGGGGGTCATGGGAACAAGTAGTCCCCTCCCTGGTGTCAGCTGGACCACTGAACCTCAACTCAACACCAACTGGCTGGTTGATTCACCAGCTATCTGTAGTTGACATGAATATGTACATGTACATGTTCACGGGCGCCAACATGACATTTCTTTCTCTACAATAGCATGGCCAACCCCTTAAAATATCTCCCAAAATAATCAGAGCTAAAGGCCTTTGCTAGATGGCCCATTGCTGGCTTTATACATACAGGGGAGATGGGTTAGTTGTCACATTGAAAGGTCTTTCTCTAACCTGTCCATTTTGGTCCTTGACAGTGTGGACCCTAACGACCAGAAGAAGACGGCCTGCTACGATATCGACGTGGAGGTGGAGGACCCCCTGAAGGGCCAGATGAGCAGCTTCCTGCTCTCCACGGCCAATCAGCAGGAGATTGCGTCCCTAGACAACAAGGTTTTCCAATCACAGCTTCATACTGTACAAGTCGCAGCCAATCAGAGTGGCAGATTCATAGTAACACTCTGGAGAAGAAACAATGGGCAAGGAACTCAACCAGTTTTGTCTGGGCTTCCAGGAAATCCCTGTTAGCTTTTTTTTGCTCTAGCCGATCTTTCAATCCAAGCGTTTCCTTCGTTAAGCAAGTAACCAGTTGTCCCTACCATTAACGTTTAAAATATCAGTATGATTTTACCTGGCAGTTAGTAAATAGTCACGTCTAGTCAATGACGTACATAAAATATTGTTGCTTCTAAGAACACAGATCCATTAAAGGTGCAATAGATGTATAAAATAGCAGATTGCTCAAACAAAAGCATTTGCAAAGGTCTACAGGACTGAATTTGGACTTCCTCAACTTGGAGGAAATGGTATCAGAAAGGTAGTATCCCACACTGATCTGGATCATTTGTTTTGACTCTTTGTCATCATGGCCTCCCCTAGATCCACGAAACCATTGAGTCCATCAACCAGTTGAAGATCCAGAGAGACTTCATGTTGAGCTTTTCCAAGGACCCCAAAGGCTACATCCAGGACTGGCTCAAATCCCAGACCCGGGACTTGAAGGTGAGTCAGCACCATTCACCACACCCAGCCAAGATCAAGGGGGAATCTAACATTCTCTGATGTCGCTGTGACATCTGTGCAACAGTGACTTAGTCTACAGTTTCACTGTATACTGTAATTTCAAATACACTGAAGCAGATGTTACCAAGCAGGTCCAGAAGTCATCCTTGCACTGACTTGTCAATAGAACATCAAAAACAGTGTGAGGTTTTTTTCAGCAAGATGCTCCTCTGGTGCTTCTGTCAGCCAGTTATGTTCCACAGCTTTTTAGCTGATTCATTTGTTCCCAAAGGAGCGCTGCTGGACTGTGTAGTGCTCAAAATGTCTTCCCTACAGATATGTGTGTGAATGATTAACTACGAGGGTCAGGTCCATTGTGAACGGGATCAGGGCCATTGTGAGCAGGAGTAAGGCCATTGTCAGCAGGAGTAGGGCCGTGGTGAGCAGGAGAAGGCCTTTCATGGTCTGCCTGCCTGCATGTGTGCTTCAGATGATGACAGATATGGTGGGAAACCCGGAGGAAGAGAGGAGGGCGGAGTTCTACCACCAGCCCTGGTCCCAGGAGGCTGTCAGTCGCTACTTCTACTGTAAGGTGAGAAGACTATGGCTTTTTTCGTTTACCTCTCTGGCTTTCCATTACACCTGAGATGTATCCAGTCGAGAGTTTTCGTTTCTTCGTGTTTTAATTTTCATTTGAAAGTTTCATTGAATAACCATTGAATAGATTCAGGCTGTTTATGCAATAGTGTTAACGTGCAAGATTTGATGAGGTGTCCTCAGCCTTATCCAGAAAGGGCCAGTGTGGGTGTAGGCTTTTGTTCCAACCAAGCAGCTACATACCTGATTCTAATAAGCAACCACTCGAGTCTTTGCTAAGGACCTTGATTAACAGAATCAGGTGTGTTACTGTTTGGTTGAAACCAAGGCCTTGTCCAAAACAGCTTGCTAGCCTGCTATTGAGTATACAAGTTGCAGATATAACTTGTATACAACTTGTATACTCAATAGTAGGCAAGTAAGCTGATTCGGACATAGTGCTGCATTCACACTGGGCCTTTCTGGATGAGATTTAGGACTGGCTTAAATGATCTGTGGCTGTAAGGTTTTTTAAGCTGAGGTTTGTCTCATCAGTTACATGATTTCTGTCTCCACAGATCCAGCAAAGAAGACAAGAGCTGGAGCAGGCTCTGGCTGTGCGCAACACCTAAATCCTTCCCCGGGGGAAACGATTGCACCTCCCTTGTCCTTCCACCACTCCCAAGTCTAGGAGATGCCCGCCCCTTGTCTGTGATGTTAATTTGATGTCATAATCATTTGTTATTGTGACCTTTGACCTCTGACCTGTGACTGGTGACCAATTGCACATGCCCTACAAGTTGAGCCCAGTTTTGGAATCAAGTTGTTACACACAAGTGCCACATCAAGGCCACCTACACCCCTCCCCCACCCGACCCAATCTCTCCAAACTCACCGGAACACAGTCTTTCCTCTTTGACTCACCTCCCGAACCCCCCCCACCCCACCCCTCTCACCCCCTTCATTCAGCATGTCCTGAATTTTCCTAGCCAGCGCACATCTGGATCTGGATCCATTTTTTTGAACCGGCTGCCTGTATTCAGTGGAGCTCTGGATGTCACAGAATGTCCCAGTGCAGCATCTGTGCATGCTGTGGAGTTTCCTCAGTGCTGCGTGGGTCCGGACTTTCGACTTCCCTCCTGTCTGCATAAAATGGGCCGATATGTGTCCAGACTGAACACTGAAAGAGGAGAAGGAGGTGAAATGGAGGTGATAAGATGGCAGAAACAGAAGGACTGGAGGCTCCACAGAGGTCCTGATTTAGGACGAACCCACGGTGTCTGTTCAGTCAAGATTTTCAGTATTAATTGTCAATCGTCAGTATTAATTTCACGGCGTCGGTTTTGAGCGTGAAATTGTCGGTTCTCAGCTTCCGTGTCAGTGTTGAGCCCGTAGTGTTGTGTCTGTGGAGTTTCTCGAAGCTCCTCAACGAATGTGCAAAACAAAATGTTTTCCTCACTACACCACACTACACATCTACAACCCACACAAGGCAGATACATAGTTGGGATGGACAGTTTGGTTTATTCAGAGACAAAAAAAGCTGATTTAATGTGGTTTTTTATTTTATTTTATTTTTTTACATATTGTCAGCCCAGCTCTGTGCGCAACCACACACGAAACCAATCAAATATAACACTCATGTTTTGATGTACACACTGGTGCAGGCGGGCACTGAATCTGGCATGCACTTAATCTAAAGGTCACAGGGCCACGTCTGCCTGTACTAGAAAGCGCATAGGGAGACGTTCTTTGCTTCAATCGGTAGAGGTGTGATATGACGTGTACAGAGGGGGGTGCAGTACCTACTCTAGACCACACGGGGGAGCTTGTGTGTCCATGTACACTTCATCCCTGAGCTTGTGCTGCAAATTACACCACAATTTGCCAGTAAAATAAGTAAATTAAGATCCCACACTTACCATAAAGATATATTTTACTGACGGAGACATCTTCCCAACATTTTATGTGATAGAGCACAAGTGAAACCGTTGATAGTATCCTGTCACATGGTTGTCATAGGAACGTGTACCAAAAACCAAAGACGAAGCCCACTTCTCTTCAATTAGCAATCTGATTGCCTGTTATATTAAGTTTGTTTTATGCCACAGAGATTGTTGCCCACATTGGTCTTCCCAACCTGGAAATCCTGATCATAGCTGTCAAAAAAATGGAAAATGTGGAGAAATGTTAATGGAGGCCCAGTTGCTCCAGCTCCAAAAACTGGTACACGTGAACTTTGTAAATTGTCAGGGTGTACCTTAACTCTTAGCAGTGTTAAAAGCTCTCTCCTTGCTGACTGCAGTTCGGGGGGGGGGGGTGTCTGTTATTAATGAGGATTCTCAAAAACATGCCCATTTCTGAAGGGCAGGGTGTGTTGGCACTGCCCGTTTCTGATGGATAGGGTGTGTTGGCACTGCCCACTTCTGAGGTGTAGGGTGTGTTGGCACTGCCCACTTCTGAATGCCAGCGTGTTGGCACTGCCCATCTGCACTGCCTGCTTGTGCCACCTCTAGCGCTCACAGCAGTTACAGTGAAAAAGAAGGCCCACAGAAGGCCTCTCCTTTCTATCCCAACAGCTCCCATTACCAAACTAAGAGCGGTAGGGTCCAGTCTGCTAACAGTGTAGATTTCAAATATCAAACGTTCACTTTTCATTTTAAAGTGCCATAGCATAGCATTGTTTGTGGTATGCCCGTGTATATGTTTTAACTTATTTGTATTTGTTTTAGTATTATTTTCAGGAGTTGTATCTGTTGCACAGTAAAAGGACAGGAGAGGGCTGGGAACACTGTCTCTGGAGTGGGGATTTGCTACTTCTGTTGTTGGTGAGAATTGGACTGGCAGTATGTTTGGGCTTGACCAGGATGTTGCTGCCGTAGACTAGCTTTACTACAATTGGTTAAAAAAATATATACTTTAACATGAATTCCCATCCAATGTTCGTCCCTGAAGGGAGGTACACACCTTTCTTTTTGTCCAGCCAGGAATAATGTTTGAATTTGAACTTGGATTCTGATTCCATCCTGTTGAGTAAGCCTGCCTGGCTTTTCAAAGAAGAGAACCATTCTAGTATTTTCTATTTCTGTGCTAGAGCAGCAACGAGCCACTTCTCAGCAGGAAATGTGCAGGAGCCAATGGCAACAGAGCGTGCCACAGAGCTGCTGCAGAAACATGATGTAATGGCCTGTTCTTCTCCAGCCAGGAAATGGCAATAAATATGTCGTCAGGTTGCTTGGAACTGGCAGTATTTTCCAGTCCCTATTAAAGGCAAAAAAAAAAAAACTGATCCATCTATATAAATTACAAAGTATAACAAAATGTGAGGTGTGAGCTAAATAACTCTCAATACAATAACACTGACTGAATGAGTTAACCACACCAGCTTTTGCCTGAATTTAACCAGTTATGTCCTTGGAGTTTTGGACTTTAGTGATCCACAGAGACAGAAAGGCTTCGATCTGCAAAGTAAGGACCCAGCATCTGGATCTGAACAAGCCAGTCTAATCAGGTTCCTCTCAGTTATGTGTTTAATAACGGAACTGTGAAAGTGTAATGAAATTGGAGGCTGTTAAGATTTGCTTCTGTTGACTCACCCATGGGGGGGGGGGGGGCAATATATTTTACATCTCCTAATACCCACAGTATTGATGAAGCACTGCCTGTCATTGGATTTGCAGCTTCAGCTCCCAACTGGATGTCACACCTGTCCGTCTCATTATGGCATCCATGAAAAAAACGCAGTGCTTTGGTTTTGTTTTTTTCTGTCTAAAAATGCCTGTGAAAAAAAAGACAAAGAAGCCCATTGCCTCTAAAAGATGTTTTTTCTGTTTGTTTGTTTTGTTTCTTAAACCTGTGCATGCTGCATGGACATAGTTTATTTTTTAAGGGATGCTTTTTGGCATGAAGAAGTAACCACAAACATTGAATTCTGACTGTGGCATGAGTAACATTTCTGGCCCCAGAGATTTGGGTTTGAGTTGAGTGCCATTCCGATTGGCCTGCAATGACTTCCTGCGAGACTCAAACGAGAAACCAGAAGCCGTTCTTGTGAAGCTGTCGACCGATGGGGCCCAAACAACTTTTCAGCAAACGCTGTTGGAGAACCTTCTAAAGGACCCTTCAGATTTACTCCAACCTTCCTGTGGCCGTTTCACTCAAAGCTCCACCTCGCCGATCATGGCCTTGACCCCGGCGAAGACGTCAGTCTCGCTCACCCGCTGGGCGTAGAAGGGGTCATAGACGAAGACGAAGGTGAGCAGCACGTTGTCGTGGGCGTCCAGCGTGTTCCGGGCCCCGTTTCCTGTTTGCAACACAGAGAAAACGCCTTCCCCAATCATGGATCCACAATTCGCAATTTGTTCAGTACAGTGCCCGACAGCTAGGAGGCGCTGTATAGGTCTATGTTAAGCGTAATGGCACTTGATGTCCAGGGGTATGGGGTACGGGGTACGGGGTACGGGGGTAAATTAAAACATGTGACTGTGGTTTTGTTTTTAGACTTGTATGTGAAGGACAGTAGCATTTGCCAAAGTTTGTACCTGTGAGGGTGTCGTGTTGAAAGGGTGCGTCCACGTGACGACACAGCTTGGCTGATTTCAGCGTCTGCGTTTGTCTCCAGTACGACAAAACTCGAAAGACCGCCTCACAGGCTAAACTACGTAAGTCACAATAAAAAAAATAACGTTGGCTAATGTCTAACCAAAAAAAAATAAAAAAAATCCTCTTTGAGAGGTTAACGTCCTTACGAGTGTGTCGTTAAGGACCTTACCGAACGCTCTCTGAAAGATGTCAACAACGAACGGCTCAAACACAAAAGAACTGTGCTATTGTATAATGACTTACAAATACTTGTTTCAAACTTGTTTTTAACGTGGTGACTTTAAAAAGTAAAATAAATGTTGTCAGAGACAAATAATGCCTTTGAAAGGTAAAGACTAGGGGTGCAGGAGTGTAGGGCTGACTTTTTTTAACATCCATGTTTCATGTTCATTTGGTACAGATGGCTTTCCTTCTAGAGAGGGAGAACTGGTGTGTATCGTATGACTAACAGACCAAAAAGAAGCCAAACGACAAATAAAGCTTCAGGGCTCAATATCATGTTCCTGGCCTCAAGTGCCAGGGATGGAGCAGTTCTCTAGGCATGATGGGAAATGTAGTCACTAACCGGACATAATCCATGTCCTACCCTTGTGACAACTCATAGAGATGCATGCTGTTCATTCTATTCGTGCTGTAGGTAAGTCTAGTTCCATCTTGTACATAGAAACACAGGGGCCTCGGGAACCACCTAAAGAACCATCTTGTATTTTAGCTGGGAGTCTTAAGGTCTCTCAAGAGGCCAACCGAGTAGCGTTAGGGACACCCGTCCTCACTGTCATTTTAGGAAAAATGATCTTTTTTCATCCATTTGTTTCTTTTTCCATTTGACCGCCACTGCGGGTCTAGCAGTGGGCCTGTAACTGACATTGTCCTGCTGGCTGTACAGAACATGTAATAAAACATTTCTAAATACGAGGCGGCTCGGCTGTGCTCGAGTGATGTCATTCGGCCTCCTGGGGCCGTCCATGATGGGTGCAGTCTAACAGACACGGGGTTTTTAGAATGGTTTGTCTCGTTCCATTACACCAAACCCATATATGTAAACCGACATCGTGCTGCAATATCTGATTGGACGGATTTATTCAGGATTCATTATATTTTTAATTGCACAATTAATGGGGTGAGAAGTAAAAAAAACTATTTCATGCCCTCAATGGGTTTTCACAGAGATCACTGACCAATGGTATGCTGGCATTAGGCACAAACGCACGGGGATCCTCGCTGTATTCTTAGGGAGGTATGGGAAACTCGACAGCAACTCCCACTTCATGTTTGCAGTACCGAAGCATTGACCCTTGAGCCAATCGGTTAATGAGTGTGATGTCGCTGAATTCCACATTATACTACGTCACCGCCCGGCATCCAACCAAGCTACATGGGAAACGGAAACTGATATTCATTTTGGAGGCAGGGACGCTTAAAGTACTGTTGACTCAGTCTGTATCCTCCAGACCTAATGGGAATGTACCAGAAGAAACGTGCTGTCATAGACCCAAATGAAAACAGGAAGGTTTTTTTTAATGTAAAGATACAATCAGCCTGAGGTCAGTGGCTCAGAGAAGGGGTCAGGGCGATCCGAACACTCTCTTTCAGAGAGGAAAGCTACAGTAAACGGAAAGGTTACCACCTTCCACTTTGACTTCCGCGTATAAAAAAATCCCATTCAGGAGTCCAGGAACAAACCGAAAACAACTTCGGTGCGGGAAGAAAAAAAAAAAAAAAACACAGCTTGCATTTACACCCTTTCACACGACAAAGTTTCCACGATTGACAAAATAACAAAAAAGGGACAACAAGAAGCCAGAGGAGTTCAGAGTTCAGCTGTTTATCCGCCAAGTGTGCCTGCCTGAGTCAAACAGACGTCGGAGTCCTCGGTGCATCCAATCCAGTCTCTCCCCCCCCCACGGTCTCTCCGAGTCTCGTCCAATGAGGTGAGGTTGCACAGAGTCCACACGTCCCTCTGTCAACGCAGCACCCGCCACGGGGAACCACAGCGGCGCTCCCTAGGTGCTGTTGGCCTGCTCCTGCTCAAACAGGGCCATGGCCAGGTGGGAGCGGGAGGCCAGCCCCTCCAGGTTGCTGAGGACGCAGCGGTGGTAGATGTCCTCGCTGAAGCGCGGGTTGCACGCCCGCTGCACGTACTTCTGGACCAGCGCCGGCTCCACGGCGCGGAAGACGTGCAGCCCGGAGTAGCGCACGAAGACCTCGTAGACGTCCATGCTCTCCAGCGGCTCGTCGTTGTCCAGGATGTCGGCGGCCATCTTGGTGCGGGCGCCCATGTAGTCGGCGTTGTAGAAGCAGGCCTCGTCGAAGACGTGCCGGTCGAAGCGGCCGTCGCGCAGGCCCTCCGAGGAGAAGGAGGAGGCCGCGCCCCCCGCCCCGGCCGCCGCCGAGGGCTGCTGGTCGCGGTACACGATGGCGGGGCTGTACTCCTGGAAGTGGATGGGGAAGAAGACCTGCCAGTTGCTGATGGCGTTCATGCGGCAGCGGTTCAGGAAGTCGCCGTTGACCTCCGTCCACACGCTGGCCAGGAAGAAGAGCGTGTCCACCGGGTGCTTCTTGGAGATGATGTCCATGAGCTTGACCTGCGAGGGCACCTCCGTCTTCACGCTGATCCAGGGGATCTTGGCGCCGCCGTAGCGCTTCTCCACCTCGCCGATCATGGCCTTGACGCCGGCGAAGACGTCCGCCTCGCTGACCCGCTGCGCGTCGAAGGGGTCGTAGACGAAGAGGAAGGTGAGCAGCGCGTTGTCGCGGGCGTCCAGCGCGTTCATGGCGTAGGCGTCCAGGAAGCTGCCCACGTAGTCCAGCTCGCGGGCGGTGACGGGCAGGATGACCTGCACGCGGGTGGCCTCCGTCACGTAGGGCATGGGGATGATCTCGATGGAGCTGAGCGGGCGCAGCAGCCCCACCCGCTTGGCCACGACCTGGCTGTGGCCCTTCTGCGTGAGCACCTCCAGCGCCAGGTCCAGGGTGTACTCCATGCCGCGCGTGGGGTCGAAGCGGCGGTAGCCGTTGAGCAGGCGGCGCTTGCGGAAGCGGAGCTGCGGCTGGTAGCGCTCGTTCAGCCGCTCCACCGCCGTCTCCAGCACGGCGGCCACGTCCGCGCGGTCCGCCCCGCGCAGCTCGCACTTGGGCGCGCCGTCGGCGCACGAGTACATGTGCTCCTCCGTGAAGTAGTCCCAGTTGATCACCTCGAAGCGCGTCTTGGGCCGGAAGGGCGGGTTGATGCCCACGGGCCAGGTGGCGCCCTCCTTGCCCTCGGGGGTCAGCTCGCTCAGGTTGCTGATCTGCACCTGCGCGCGCACACAACGACACGTTCACACAGTCAGCGCCAGGACACAGACTCAGGACCTCGACGTGTACGCACAAATTGCATCCAAACTATGCACGGGATCACACTTACACACGGGATGCAATTTATATTCAAGGGCCCTTCATTTTTAATAAAAGGGAAAAAAATCGTTTTGTGTGAATGTTCGCATCTTCACACATTTCCTTGCGACCAAATGATGGTAATACAAAGACTAAAATCAACTCTCTACGCAAGTTTCAAAAACTGGAGCAGTCTGATCTCTAGACCGTCATTATTTTCAGTTAGTGTAATGGAACCCCCCCCCACACACACACACACACGCACGCACGCACGCACACATGCACAAATGCATACACACAGTGGAGTAATTGTCCCTAGTCCCTACCCAAGTGTGATGGAAGAATTATTGCCTTTAAAATCATGCATTCTTCACCAACTTAATTTTTTCGAGGAAACTAAAGTTCCAAGCACGATCCTGAAGGAATGCTATCCAAACCTGAAACCCAATACAGTATATATAATATATAATTACAATTTTTCTAAATCCCATAATAAATAACAGACTACTCCTCCTTTCAAATAATTGTGGTCATGTAAAGCAATGGCTTGGTCATGCATGACTTATTGTTCATAAAGATGAGAATTTCGCTGTGAATCATCCTTCCACAGAATTTCAGCACTGCTCAAGCCAGCCCAGTCTTCCAGGAATTAAACACAATACCTCAAAGTTGGAAAAAAAAGATTTGTTTTTTCACTCCTCAAATGCAATTATCTGTATTTCCATCTCAGACAAAGTGTTTTCCTCTCTCTCTGATACATACTTCAAAACATTAAGAGACTGGCCTCTGTTTATAGTAAATGTGGCTTGTGAGGAGCATAGTTTCCTGCTAAATCTTCATGTGCACCCATTTGTTTCTTTCTAAGCAAACATTAAAATATTGCACGTCTGAGTCATACACACAATTGTTGAATCAGGCACGTAAACATTCTTAATGTGTGCTGGAACGAATCTCTAAGTATTTCTGAACACGTGTTTATAAATATTAAACACGGATTTAGAATGACCCGCACTGCCATACCGTGACTCCGGCAAAACATCTGGTATGTTTTAGGGTAAAGTTTCTCAACTTTATGTACCACTTTCCATTATATACAAGGAACATTTTGTGAGAATCATCCGATTGGTCCATCGTTATCCGCCTCTTCTATTGCAGCGGTAGACTACGGAAATTGGCGGCACGCCCTGCGCAACGCGAACGGCTCTTAAAGGGAACGAAAAGAGTTAATCTGATTGGCTATTAACGAATTTCAGCAGCACCACACCCACTGACAGGATATTCAGTGTGACCCCGCCCTGTTGTCAGGCGCGTCACACACTTTACGCTGTACGCTGCTCGCTTCTGGTTCACGAAAATAGCAACAGTCACAAGCCACGCCCACTGCACCAGGCGCTGTGCCACTGACTGATTCCGGATAGCAGAGCCCTTAATCTCATCAGATCATGTGTCCGCCTAGTAAAACAGGTTACCGTAACCTACCATTTCATTTTGAATCTACACAACACATACACACACACACACACACATACAAATCTGCATACCTAGCGATCTCTCAGCCATAAATTTGTTGGAATGAACAAGTGAAGAGAGAAGAGCTGGCTTCTGCCAAGGACGGGGCACAGACACAACACAGACAGGATATCTTATTCTGGCACAATACATTACTCAAATGACCTAGCTGGGGACAGTTTTTTTTTTTTTTTTTTTTTTAGCAGAGACATTTCTGCTGAGCTGGATATGACTCCAGGAACCGTTTTTAAATCGTGACACTTTAATTCAGGAAGAGAACTGATCCAGCATTACAAAAACACCGAGAGGACTACGAGTGTCGACGAAATCGATGATTAGTGAGGGTATTCTCGTGAGAAAGTGGAGATGGTCCGATTGACCAGCCATCGTAACATGGAAACGTGTCCGACCTCTCCTCTAAGAGGCTTCCTGATTAAATTCACAGCAGGTCCCTAGCCGCGGTGACTACGGCTTTGTCTCCGCTTTTCTTGCGGTGGCCGATCGAAACTGCCTTCCGGGACCGCGAGAGGGCAGAGAGGAGGCCGTTCCTCTTGTCCCAGCGAAGCCCAGCTGGCGATCTTAAGGACAGATGCCACTGCCTACTTTCAGACAGCTGAGAAAACTTGAGTCGGCGATGGGTTTGAGGAGCAGATGCGTTCTGCTGCTCGCGGGCGCATCAAGTTTGTCATTTTCATTTGCCGAAAAAAACGCTCAGAACCGCACGGGGGGGAGATTCCTGGGGACCGTGTACCTTTGAACTCGGCTCATCGTCCATAAGCCGAAACACGTGTCAGGGAAAGGGATCTGCCACGGGCAGTAGCAAGGCTCTGGTATGCATTATAATTCCTTCAGAGTCATGAGAAAAACGAGGCCATCCAGGCCTCCAAAAATCCCCAGCGCTGACAAAAGAGCTTTTAGCACCTGGATCATGCATTTAAACCCACTGCACCTGCGGCTGCAGTTGCAGCATGGCGACCAATGGTTTGAGCATTGGACTGCGTTTGTCATTACAGAAGCACAGGCTGCGGTAAAAAAAAAAAACATGTTTCGGGTGGCGACATAGCTCAGGAGGTAAGAGCAGTTGTCTGGCAGTCGGAGGGTTGCCGGTTTGAATCCCCCGCCCTGGGGCGTGTCGAAGTGTCCCTGAGCAAGACACCTAAACCCTAATTGCTCCCAATGAGCGGACTGGTACCTTGCATGGCAGCCTTTTACCGTTGGTGTGTGAATGGGTGAATGAGAGGCATCGATTCTAAAGCGCTTTGGATAAAAGTCCTATATAAATGCAGTCCATTTACCACTTACCACGTTACCTGTGCTAGCACGTTACCTGTGGTAACGACGGCACAGCGTCACCTCAGCAAGAGGCACCAAACCCACAGGCGTCACGTGAGCTTCACTCAACGCCAATGACTACAGATCTAAGCGTCCGTAGTGTCTTCGTTAGCGACGAACATGCTAGCGCACGGGTAAAAGGAACACGGCTAGCCGCGGCCTTACCGAAAAGGGAGCGGCAGCACTTTGGGAGAGCACCCACCTGCAGCTGCTGGATCTGCTGGTAGGTGCGGTCCAGCTCGATCTGGCTGAAGCGCTTGTGCAGGCGGTACATGAGGTCGGGCTCGGAGACGGGGTGCACGGTGAAGGCGTTCTTAAACTGCGGGCTGTCCTCCCGCTCGGGGTCCGCGTTCTTCCCCAGCTCGAAGTAGCGGTAGATCATCTCCTGAAAGGCGAGCGCACGCACGCACACAGACGCAGACGCACACACACACACACACACACACACACAGACACACACAGATACACACAGATACACACACACACAGACACACACAGACACACACACACACACAGATACACAGATACACAGACACACACACACACACACACAGATACACACACACACACACACACACACACACACAGACGCACACACATACAGACACAGACACATACAGTCACACACACACACAGACACACAAAATTAAGAACTCCCACAAAGCAAAACAAAGTCCAAGTAAACCTTGAACCATGAATGAATAAAGTCAACTGACATTTTTGACAAAATATTGCTGACAAATATGAATCACTCCTAATTTTCCCTATGCATAATTCTGATTGCAAAAAAAAATATCTACTCTCAGACAGGACCCTGGAGCGCGTAGCCACAGGGACAGGTTCTCCATGCAGCGAACAACCCCTAATCACGCTAAAGCTGACGACCAAAGTGACAGACCCACGTCTGTGACTCAGTCTTACAAAGTGGGAAACTGAGGAATTAAAGGTTTTTCACACACCCACCCTTTTTTACATTTTCTCATGTGTGTGGGCCAATGGTGATATCGGCATTTGCAGGCTGCTTATGAAATCAGCTGAAAAAATAAAAACCTTATACTCAGAAAGGTTCCCTAGTAGCTGCCTTTGGACTTCCCACTCCCTACTTCTGGTAAGACACCCAAGCCGCATATTTATACAGTGGGAGTTCAGGCTGTACGTACAGTATTAACACAATGGCGTGCCACAAACCCAAAACCTGCACTGCTTTCAACCAATCACTTACAGTTTCACACACACCGACGGGACTCAAACGTGACTCTGTTTGCACCGGGACGGTGCCTACCGGGCCCAACGTGAAACCGGAGAAATCCAAAATCCCGGCCCTCTCTCCAAGAGGATTATGGGTAAACAAATTCCAAAGCAGCTGCATTCTGGGCAGGCTACCCAGTAGTAAGCTGGTACAGCTGTCCACGCTGCTCAGAGCACGTGAAACATTAGAAATTCTCTAAAACATCTATTTAAAAAACGAAGTTCTTTTCCTTAGGGGGACTGCTAAGAACACGTAGGGCGAAATCAGGGGTGCACAACAAGGGCTGACTTGTTTCAGGACTCTGTGCCGACTCCTGCTCTTAATTAATGAGCTCAATCTTAATTTGATCTGACATCTGTATATAAGCACCAGCTACAGCTGCATACGGCAAGTGTATCCTAAAGATCTTACTGTGTTCAAGTACAGGAGTGAACCAGCTTTTATAGAGCTGTCAGAAAACTAAAAACTAAGGTAATTGGTTGGAACAAAAAGCAGCACGCAAAGTAACCCTGTAGGACCAGAGTTATCTGTATGCACCTCTAGGCTATGCTTTCTCCTGGAATTATGTGATTCTTCAGTGCCATGTTTTCAAATTGCCTGGAGTGCAATACTGACACATATTTACTGTGGTTTAATATGCACAGCGCATTACATACATCTTGGACAGGAAACAGAAATAACTGAAGCAGTATAAAATGAAACTAATTTCACACTCTTCCCTTGGCACCGAAATGATCAGATAACGTCAAACGGAATGACTGCCATTTCCAGGTGTGTGTGGTGTGATGCACCAGAACAGAATGCTGTGTGTGACTGTAAGCCAACCCTTTCTGTCATTCAACACTTCTGATACAGAAAACCTTGATCCTTGTCAACACCGACTGTACAGAACAGGAACCGACAGAGAAACTCGCACTCTTCCATGTACGCCATGAATCCAAACTCAACTGTAAACCGCTTTCCAATCCACAACTTTTCTTTCAAAACAAAAGCTGTGCATTAGTCAGCTGCTTAATCGTTGCCAGATGCCTGGTAACAAAAAAATGCTGTTAGAGCATTTTACACCAAGGAATTCTCCCTATACATCTCAAGCCTATCTGAGCGCATTAGGCACTATGCCATTACCACTGGTTTGTGTCTCTTTACATTAGTCATTTTCAAGACGGCAAAACGTGGCGTGTTGTGTCATGTTCAGGGCCTTATACCCCCCCCCCCCCGAATGCCTCGTAACAGCGTTCCTAATATGAACAAAACTTTTATTTTCTCTAAAACGTACAGAATGTTCTCTCCCAAGCCCTCCGCAGACAGGCCGCAGGCCTCAGAAAAAGGTCGCTTCACATCGACAGTGAGGCGTGTGTGAGGCTGAGACGCCCGTCTGCGCTGCAGGTCGGCTCCGCGGTTTGCTTGCGTAACCGCGAGGGGAAGCACTCGCGCAGCTGCGGCGAGAGAGGGCGCGGCATCGGCACGGCAACGGCACAGCGGGGGGTCGACTTCCTGCGAAGTTTCACACAAGTCTTCATCAAATCAACTGACCGCATCGTCATCTGAATGCTTTGCTGGAATTATGCTCGCCGCACAGGCTTCCTGTTCGGCTTGCGAAGCTAAGCGAGCTACACGTAGCCAAGCTCAGAGATCGGAAGTGACGAGGCTCAGCTACCAACATGGCCGCCAACATTTGGCTCGTTTTAATGTTCGACCAAATTAGTTCATAAATTTGTTGTGATAATTGCAACCATAGTAGTATAGTTCGTTTCAGAAAGAAACAACCAAAATTTCAAACAATAAATACTGTTTATTAAGCAGGCTAATTATACTACTTGGAGCAGTTCTGCATCGCATGTGTGAACACAAACACGATTGCATAGCTGATGGCTCAAACCAATACGCACTACCACAACTGGTCATGTTACCATGACGGCAAGTTTCAGACAAGCCTGCAGTATGTACTGCTTCACGGGGGGAAATTAGATCATGTCTGACCTAACGAATACATCTGGGGCCTTTTTTTAAGAGGGTCTTGTTCCACCTTGTGCGCAAAAGGTCAACAGTGAGTCTGTTTGAGTTTGTTTATGGAAGTAGCCCGTAGATGAGTTACTGGGAAAGTTACAAACAGTTACCCGGGGGATTTCAGGTGGTGTTTTCAGCTAAACGGCTGGCTTCTGCACCCTCGAGAATGGGAATCACACATCAAACAAAAACGGAAAAAAGTAGGAAAGGGTGAAGAAAATATACTTTGAAAAAAAAAAAAAAAAAAAGGCTTACACATTTGAGTGCTGTTGGTGTGTGTGAAACTGTAAGTGATTGGTTGAAAGCAGCGCAGGTTTTGGGTTTGTGGCGCACCATTGTGTTAAGACTGTACGTGTACAGCCTGAGCTCCCACGGTATGAATATGCGGCTTGGGTGGAAGGCTTACTTGGTGCATCTCCACGCAGCTCAGACCGAGGTAGTCGATGATGCAGCGGCCGAGCCACTCGTCGGGCCTGACGCTCAGGATGTCGTTGCGGCAGGCGTCCAGGTGCGGCTGCAGGCGCGCCAGCAGGCTGCGCGAGAGCAGGTAGCCGTAGCCGCCGTGGCAGTAGCGGGCGCGCTCCTCGCCCCCGATGAACTCCTCGGCGCGGCCCATGTACAGGTCCTGCCCGGCGCTCAGGTGCGCCACCAGCTCGGACAGCCGCTCCGCCTGCGTGTACGTGTCGTCCTGCGCCAGGTAGAACCAGTCGTAGTCCGAGCCGAAGTGCGCGTGCAGGTGGCGCACCGTCTCGTACATCAGCCAGACGGCGCGGTCGTCGCCGTGCGCCACCACCGCCATGCCGTGCGGCACCTTGGGGCTGCGCAGGCCCGTGAAGAAGAAGGTGCGGTGGAAGTGGTGCGCCACCGTGCGGTTGACCGCCACGCCCAGCGTGCCCAGGGTGGCGCGCGAGGTCAGCACGCCCACCAGGAGGCGCTCCCGTATGCCCAGCTCCGTGTGGATGTAGCGCGTCCTGCAAGGGGCGACGGGCGTCACATTTCAGGGTTACTTCTCATACGCAAAAAACACAACAACGGTTAGCGACAAGGGAGCAACATACGTGACATATACCCCCCTGGTCCCAATTCACCTCCTAATCACTCCCCCTCTGTTTCACGTTAGGCTTATTTGTAAGAGTCACTCATCCAGAACGCAGCAGCGCGTCTGGTCTTCAACCTCCCCAGACATTCCCACGTTACCCCCCTGCTCACCACCCTCCACTGGCTCCCCGTGATGGCTCGCATCAAATTTAAAACATTAGTGCTTGCCTTCAAAGCAGCCAGGGGGTCAGCCCCTCCCTATCTACGTCAACTCATCAGACCCTACACCCCAGCTAGACCTCTCCGTTCTGCTGCCACATGTCGCCTGGTCCCTGCCCCGGCTCGCACCAGCACCCGGTCACGCCTCCTGTCTGTTCTAGCCCCACGGTGGTGGAATGACCTTCCTGTGCAAGTCAGAACAGCAGAGACCCTGACCGTCTTCAAACGTAGACTGAAGACTCACCTCTTCAAGCTACATCTCACCTCATCACCCCCCACTACCCTCTAACATCCATTAAACCTCAACTGAGTAACCACGCGTCATGTTATTTTCATGTAACTAGGTTCATCTACAACTAGGTGGGTGGGGGGTGGGAATTTATATATATTAAAAAAAAAAAAAAAAAAAAAAAAAAAAAAAAAGGGGTACAATTCACACTTTTTTGCAAAGTTATACCTATTGTAGCTCTCTTGCAGGAATGTTGTAAAGCGCTTGTCTCTGAGTTTTGTAATGCACTTGTTGTAAGTCGCTCTGGATAAGAGCGTCTGCTAAGAACCTATAATGTAATGTAATGTAAGGGCCACTCACAAGCAAGCGCAGGCATCGAGGTGACTGGGAGCATAACAAGCAGCAGGTGTGGGACGCACTTTTGCGTTTATTTTATAATTAATAGTCACCACTTAAATAAATATCACTTAACGGTTCAGCACAGCGAGCTACTGTGAACCGCCACATTTGCATTACAAATAACGATTACCGTAATTTACTACAATGACTATGACAACGGGCTTGAAAAGGCGTGACACAGCACTCAAAACTGCATTTAAATGTGGTTAGCTCTGCCATGCATTACCGACTCTGACAACGGAATTAAGCAACGCAATGCATGCTGAGGCAGCACTAATTTTTAAGCCAGCACTTTAATTTTGTCATTACTGTAAGGGAGGGGTGGAGGGCTGAACAGCCACTACCCCTCGCTGAAACTAGGCTCGCTCAGTTCTGGGACAGACCTTGTACATGGCGACTCATGTGAACGTGCAAAATTACTGTTCTTATCAAAATTTTCTGATGATTTTTCCTCATGCAAGGGTGTGGGACTAACCCCTCTCTCCAAGAGATATTCATTCATTACCATTCTCATCACTCTCCAACAGACAGAACCACAGGGCGGGGAAGAAGAGATTACATTAAAGCCCTCATCCATCCCACACTAATCACAAAATTTCCACCAAGTGCAGATGGCTGGGCTCACATGTACAGACTCTCAGACAAGATCAGAATCACAACTCACTTTCTGGATGCGGCTTTGCCGCCAACTGCATACGCATCAATAAAACCGACTTGGTTGGCAGACCTTTGAAGATGTTCTAAGTGCATTAAAACAGCACAGGCCTGTAAAATGGTTCATTTTGATCATCTGAGCAAGTAATCAGCTTAAAGGACCGACGCCAAATTTAGACTGCAAGAACACAGAAGTCCTTGAGAAGCGTTACCAGTCTTTGTTATGAGGTGGGTATATTGAACTGGTGGGATTAGCAAACACAGGGAGTGAAGATTCCCTTTTACTTTCACTGAAGTCAAGTGCAAGCAGACTAATGGGACTGTAGTTGCAGACCGTAACAAGATATGTAGACTGAGAGCCAAGTCAATTAAAACACTAACAACACTAGAAAACCTCAGAATATACAGGGTTTCTCCGACATAGAGAATTCAGAGGAGGCCGCCATGATCAAATTTTTTGCAGCCTCCACATAATTATAAATGGCGTCAGCACAACAAAACAAAACATCAGAAATACAAGCAATACTCTCAGGGGATTTCTATAATTTGTAGCTAACTGCCACAGTACCATTACTCCGATGTGGAGCTGTATCGTCACCAGCACAAAGCAACAGGAAAGGCGCTACCGAATAATGCAAAGCTTCAGCAACTGTTTGCACAGAGGGCACGATCAGACGTCGCTCTGGCGTTCAGACAGGCAAATCCGTTTTCTTTTGCACCCAAGCACACCCAGTATTTCCAAAAAATTTACATCCTATCAGTTTAATGTTTTCAACTTTGCAGATATGGCATGTAGAATGGGTTCTTTTTTAGAAAGTGAGGAGGAGCAGGTAAAAGACATAGCCTAGCTAATCTGATCATTACTGGCTATTAAAAAGTATAATTCACATTACCAACAAGATGTGGTAAGTCTGATCACATGATCATGATTAAGGTACCATCTATGCCTTATTTTGAGTCAGGCAAAACCCTGACATAGGAACAGAAAATGATTTATAAAAACGTTCTTTAAAATAAAAGCCATCTGACACACATACCGATGGTGCAACTCACCACATGGAAATGATATCTTTAATAACTATTCTATATTCCCCTTTTTTATTTTTGGCATGCACACATGCATTCCTTTGGGAAACCCCATATAACTAACAACAGATGTTTGCAATACCATAAAAGAAGGTTCAGAGCGGCTGCGTTATTCCAAAAACATTTTAATACCCCATTGTTCTCCCCGTTTTGGAATGATCTGAGTTGAATCCATGTGTATTCGTTCCATTGCTACAATATTTTCCACACATTTAGGAGGGCATACATATTACATGAGTCCTCCAGAAAATTTGAATTTTTATTCAACGCACAACCTGCTAGCTACACTGCGCAGGAACTGCAACAGGGCGCTGTGTAACTGACACCGCTTGCCAGCCGTATCCGGGTGACGACAGCGCTAACGTCGCATCGCCATGGACGCCTGGCTACAGTCAGCACTCTTACAGTCAGCACTCACACTAGACCCAAACCGTAGGACACCTCACTACACCGCACACAGGAGGCCTTTGGAGTAGCCAACCAGGGGTGTCTGCAGCAGGGAGACAAAATTTTTCTGGTGACAACATTTTTACTAAATGAATGAGCAAACCTTAAATATATGTCCAAAAGCAGCCGGCCAGACAGTCTGTTTGTAGACATAGTCAGCCATTTTGCTGACAGTCAGGGTTTGGGGAACTCCTTGTATGCATTTTACTGTGCAAAGGGTCTTTAAAAAGCACCTCAACTGGATGGGCAGCCCAGAACTGCACTGCAACTGCACTCAGCATTTGCTTGAGCATTTCTGGTTCTGAGTTGACTGCACTGAAGTTGCGCTGCTATAGGAAAACATGTCACAGCCCAAGGCGTGAATGGAACATCCTCTTCCCGCCTACAGGCCGCTGAGTCTCAAGACTGCTTCCCCACACAAAGCGGTACATTGATATCGAGAGCTCACCAGCGCACGCTGGATATACAGTCTCTCATTTTACAGCCTGTGTGTCTAATTACGGGAGGGGCAGGCGGCAAGCATCGCCTATTACCCTGAATACAGTCCACATCATTGGGAAAAAAAAAAAAAACTACACCAAATTTAGAATCTTAAATGTGTTTTTGCTCAACCTACTCAACAATCGCAATTATTGTGACAAAATTAACTTGGATAAGTCATCAGACCGCAAGGTTCCACAGCTTGAATCAGGGCACATTTTAGTGACATCACAAGCACACCGACGACAGTAAATAATCACAGCGAGGTCAGTCACCCAAGACGAACACCCACTGGAAATGGCAGCACATTAAATGAAGGCACACGTGGGTTGAAGTCATACAATCCTCCTTATTGCCATGACATGCTAAATGTCGCTTTTATGAAAAGTCCTTTCTCAAAGTGAAGTGCAAAGGGTCCCGAAATCCCAGCAGCCCCCCCCCCCCCCCCCCCCCGAATGCAAGGAGGCTCCCAGCGTTACAAATCTGTGCAGAATTTCGCTTGGCATGGAGGATTTCAGAGAAGTCTCACAAAAACAACACTTGCCTCCCTGGCTGAGCGAAGGCTGTGGCTTAGTGCACACACACACACACACACACACACACACACACACACCCCTTCTAGCACGAGCACACAGGAAGTCTCTGTCCCGTCTAGGTAGCTCTTCACATGCCCCCGAAGACGAAAATGACCTAAGCAGATGCACACAAGCTTCCTCCAGCTCCTACATCCATCATTCAGAAGAATTCCAAAAGGGTCAACGCAAAAAACGCAGGTTAACAATAACTTACAGTACAAACTTCCCCGGGCCACAAAATGGCCACTGCCCATCTTCATCACTATTAGGGTAACTGTTAAGATTACCATGGGTTTTTTTTTTTGTCATGGTACTGTATGTGACAACCCAGTTTTACTTTGACCATTTGTATTGGCTATGGAAATAACACAAATTGATATCTGGTTGGGTTTTAGCAAGGTGGATCGAATGTGGCACAAGCAGAAGGTATGATGCAAATATCTGGTCGGTTCATTAAAGCTACACCTTTCAGCACAAACAGGTTTTCACAGACAAACGAAAGGTCAAAATGTTTTCAGTGCACAATTCATGCTATGACTTCAGATGTTAAAAAAAAAAACATTTTTAAGTGCAAGCGAACATTTTCAGATTGGAGCAGAATTTAGAAATTACCACCAAAGAGCATATAAGCCATACAACACAAATTAAAGACAGAACTGAAGGTGAACATCAGGCACGATCAATCCACAGTGTAACCCAGGGAAGCATACAGTAGTTATAAGTCCAGTCCCTTACTTTAGTTCAACACTGATCTAGGTCATTTGTAATGACCAGAACAATGTGAAATCCCTTTCAAGCCAATGAAAGGGGTTTTCCGAAGAGCAGGACTAGCCATAATCTAAAGCTAAATTAAACAGTATGATAAGACACATCTTGGACAAAGTATGAATTGACCGTTTGCTGAGAAGTACATGCAATCACTACAATCAGTACATAAAAATCACAGACAGATCAATGTTGCAACGATCCCACGAATTTACCTGAGAACTTTCTTGTGCGGCTTATTGGGGTCCTTGTGGTAGGGCACTACGCGAGGCTGAAAATCCTCGTTCCCGGGATCGGCTCCGTGACCTCCTTGGCGGTCCCCCCCGAGACTGCCCGGGAACAGTCCCCCATTTACAAATTCGTCTCCACAGGACTCCTCCGTGTCTCCCTGCGTCCAGGACACCATGAGCAGACTCAGGCTGCAGCCCAGCGACAGCCCCAGGATGAGAGGTAGCGCAGGCCGGAACAGCGCCAGAAACGAGGACAGGCGCATGATTCCCCGCAGTTCAGGCTCACCACGAAGTAGAAACAAACTGCGGTTCCTTCCGAGATCCGAGACCGTCCAAAAAAAATCTGAGCAGCTGGCAACCGTGTCAGAAACGATGCTCCACTGATAAGGCAGTGCAAATGGGCAGCTATGCTACATTCCAATGTCAAGTTTCAATTGGGTCGACAGTACGGTAGTGAAATCAGCAGGTCTTCTTTTTTGACGTGCTATCATTTATATATCCTTGCACGTCCCGTCAGATGGACAAAAGACTAAATGGTGTGATGTCTGACCAAGTCAAAAAATACATAATATTATATTTTCTAAAAATAAAAATCAAGCCGTTCTTCTACGCTCTTGGTTGTTCCGCATTTGAACACGAGGTGAGACTAGCCTAAGAGAATTTTCACTTGTGTCTAAACAAGTTAATGACCAAAATAACTTAATCTGGTTAAAATAACATTAAAACAGATTACTGTAGCCCTATTGTTTTGATGCCATGTCGCATGTAACTTCAATCCTTAATCTAATGCTCTACGTGCAGTTTCACGAACGTTTAAACAAGGTTTTGATGACATTCACAACAAGCAGTTTCTGTTCAACATTTGACGTGTAACATTAACACTACTACGTTCAATACTGGCAATCGCAAATAGACATTCTTTGATGAACGGTATATACATTTAACTAAAAATTAAATGCATAGTTAAAAGTCCATTCGACCGTTATCAGCACACTACGCACACTGAACCCACGGTCAATATCAGTAAAACAGGCATTTCCATCCCTTTAATTTAGCAAGCTTTTCTTCCATCACCGCAAGCCATTTGGTCACACAGAAACCGTTTTCTTAGCTAAACAGAGTTAGATTAACTCTGTTTTGATATACAGCAAACCTTTCTTAAACACATAGCCTATGCAATTCACAATTTGTCATAATTGTTTGCATTTGTGCTAATTTTTTATATTCCTCCTCGTAAAAATCCAAAAATCCGTATGGATCCAATGAAAGCACAACCTTGACCATATCTTCCTTTCGTTATTTTGTCTCTTGAATCGATGGCTGTGAAAATCGAAAAACAGCTGCATATAAGCTGAACACCAAGCTAGCTAGCTAAACAGCTAAAAATCCAACAAAAACATCGACGGTTACGTTTCAGAAACGACACGGAACATCTTTATTGTAAGTCAGGTTCGCTCCATTCCAGGAAACAGGAAACGTGCATGAAGACTAGCGATGTCACAAAAATACAGACTGCTAACTATCTGTACGCTTTCTACTAGGCTACGCGTTGCGCAATGTTTTGAGACAATGCTAGTGACAACGCGTTGTCGTCTTCCAAACCGAGAGAACTCGAGGTATCCAGTTTTCATTGGCTGTATTGGATTTTCTGCGTCTCAGTCACAGATATAGCCTAGTAGTGTGGTCTCAGTCGCCGAAAACTGTTTGGTTTTCAGCGTTTTACATTTATTGGATATTCTCACACAATGTATCGCCATTATTTCATTTTGTGTTTTTCTGAATTTTACATTCCAAAAAAATGAACCCAGTAGCCTAACGGTTAGCTACACCGTGGATTTTAAGAAAAGACATAAACTACAAATCATGTGTTGCGGCGGACCCACGGGAAACAGAGTATACAAATATTAAGTTCCACAAATCTGTCGGTCCTGCTTGCTGTTTCTGACAGTATAGGCCTACTATATTATTATCAAATGTAGAGACGATCTGCCTTGAGACCTTCACAAATTTTGTAATTGCCTCTAAATATACTACCTGCATGCATTATGTTATTTATATTAAACTCTTTAAAGAGCTATTCCTGATCTTAGTTACCCTAATGCACAACATCATCAACCAGTCGCTTTCCATCAGTTTAGTTCCATCTTCTGCAATTAAACATTTATGAATCCGGAAGTTCTTAATAATTACAAACCAATTTCAAACCTTCCTTTTCTATCCAAAATACTGTAAAGGATCATAGTAAATCAGCTTTATAATTACTTCCACAAACAATCATTTGATAAATTTAATGATTACTTCTTGCAACTTCTAAACCTAGAAACTTGCCTTCCCAGAATTAAAACTTAATTTAAAAAAAAAATGTAATCAGAGGTTTCCAATCATGTGCCATGGCTGGCAGAGAGTATGCAGGTTTTTTATTTCAACCGATCACCACCCCTGCTGATTTCACATATTTAAACACCTTCAACTACTAAGCATAGGCTACTCTAAATGCTGTTAAAACAGAGCTACTAGTTGTTAGACCAGCCATCACATATCAAAAATCTTGGTGTAAACTTTGATCCCTCCCTCTCATTTCAGACACACATTAAGGCCGTAACTAGGACTGCATTTTTTCCATCTTCGTGACATTGCTCAGATCCGGCCAGTCTTAGCAATGGCTGATGTCAAAATGTTGATACACACATCTGTGTCTTCCATATTAGATTACTGTAATGGTCCTTGTTTCTAGTCTACCTAAAACAACCACCAAAAGTCTTCAACTTATTCAGAATGCTGTGGCCAGCCTCCCAACAAAAAAACTGAAAATATGACCATTTAACTCCTATTGTGTCTGCCCTCCACTGGCCGCCAGTGCAAGCTGGAGCTGACTGCAAAATACTTCTGTTAGCATATAAAGCCCTGGCAACATGCTACCTACTCTGATCTCATTACACCATAAACACCAGCATGCACTCTGCTCTCCCAAGGAGCGGGTTATTTTTCACTTCCAAGATTTAATAACCAGAAATTACCTGGGAGCAGAGCATTCCAATGCCATGGTCCTCACCTCTGGAATGGTCCTCCTCCATCAGACGTGTAAGTTCTCTTAATGTTTTCAAAAGAAGACTGAAGACACACCTGTTCTCCACTCTCCTCTGGCCCATCCTGACTGGTTTCATTTTCTGGTTGGACAGCCCTAAATTAGTTTTATTATTATTATTATTATTATTATTATTATTATTATTATTGTTGCCTTTCATTATTGTTATGTTGTTGTTGATTTGCTGTGTATTATCTTTTATTTTTGTTTATTATCTTATACTTTGTTTTGTAAATGTAGGCCCACAGTGTGTTGAGACCTCTGTGAAATGCACTTAAAATAAATTATGACTTGACTCGACTCTGCTATACGACCATAAATATAATTGGAAGGCCTTTGCTGTTTCTATATATAGGCATCAGAATTAGTGTTGCATTTTGACAGAATGAACCACAGATATTTTATCCACACATGTTTTGGGAACATTCACAGTGGCTGAGTGGTCCGAATTGCAATCCTAATTGCAAAAACGTTATTTGGTAGATTCATTTATGATTGCATTTTGTTCTCTGTGCTCTTTTCACTATGTGCCCTTGTTTTCTTCAGTTTTGTGTTTCGGTGACATTCCCGCCATGTGGTGTACTAATTAAATAGGATTTCCCCCCACAAGTTAGCAGCTAAATGATGTGCTTATATATGGTATTTGTGGAATGGTTATTAGCCATGGGCATAGGATATTATAAAATATGGCCTGAATTAAGTGCACACAATTAGGATAGAAAAGGGCATGGCAGCCTGATTTAAACCCACTCTGTATAGTCATGTCTTACTCATTTAGATTCTTAGTTTTTCATAACTTAAATTCATTACTGAAAGTCTACTCTTGAACTAGGAGGACATTATTTATTTAAATTCATTATATTCATATTGGATAACTCTGACTGAATTTTGCCTAAACTGATGTTATAAATCAGTACTTTAATATCTTCAGAATTGTATCAATGAACAATTATAATTGTTTATATTTTTGAAAATTCTTGCCGTTTTTATTTTAAGACATCATAATGGCCTAAAACTACTTTTCCCAACATCCCCGTAGAAAAGGTGGAGTCAAAGTCCCGCCATATTTAAGACAATAATATTCGGCATTTGATTGGTTGTCGAACCGGTATTGTGGACACGCGAGATTGGCTTGGTTCCCCCTCATCCCTCAGTGTCGCCGGTGACTAAAGGGAAAGGTAAGGAGAAAATATGAATCTTACTACCTTTTTAGTTTTTGGATTTCGTATAATAAATGAATGTAGCAACTGCTCCATAACAAATATGGCTTTATTCGCTCGTATAAACTTTATTAAAAAAGAACAATTTCGACGATTATATAGTGAAATGGGCTCGATTAGTGAACTAGCGACAAAACCGGGGCAATGCGGCAAGCTAACGGGGCTGAAACCATGATGCACACAACGCAGTGTCGAAGCAGACGGAGCCGTAAAAAACTCGATTTAGGCAGAGAAATTGGCTACCAAGCTAACCGATGTTACCCTGATTACTTTTCTCTTGCTAACTAACTTGGCTGCATACAGAATACTGGCTGACAATAACTGATTATGACAATAGTTTCACGGTGGTTGAAATTGTCGTAGTTTACTAGTTGGGTATCGCGTAGAAATTTCCTGTGAAATTGTAAATGTTACATTTCGATTTTGAGCTAATTAGCTCGTTAGCCTAACTCAGCTGCCGGCTGCCGAGTCGAGGCCTAGTGTTAGAAAAAAGGATGGCAAACGTTTTATAGGCTTTGAACACTGTCGGTATTTTTGGATGGGGCTCCTAACCTACTAACAATCTATTCGCCAAAATATTATTTAAAAATATATAGTTTTAGCTAAAATAACGAACTAACATATTTAATATGATAATTTAAAAGTAATGTAGCTATATTACTGTACGGAGTTGGCTATTAGCTAATTGAACTAGCCTTAACGTTATCCAAGTTAGGCCTAGGAATTAAAAGACAAACGGGAGGTACTGTTGCTATCTTTAATGTTAAATTGGTGCCATGGAAAGTGGCAGAATAGTAGCTACACTATTTTAAATGGGCAACGTTAGGTCACGTTAGCCATTTAACGTATTGTGACTTAATTGTCGAAACGCCAAGGCGGAGCCGCTAATGTTAACCGGCTAACTTGGCTGGACAGCCGGACTTAAGCAATAACGTTAGGCCTGTCTCAGAACTGTGTTGCAATTAATGACAATGGAGACTGGTGGTAATGTTAGGTAGAGGTTTGGTGGCATTCGCTGTGATTTGGGTGTTTGGCTTAACACGAAGTATCCGTTTTAAAACATTTTTTATTGTAACAAACCCCAGTGTTTAAATTTACCAGATATCACCGTCTAGCCGGTTGGCTACATTGTAGCGTTTTCGGGATGCGCTTACTAACGCGAGACTGTAATGCTAGCCGGTTAGCTTAGCTAGCCAAGTAAAACACGTGCTAAGTTAGCTAGTTTGCTAGCGGTAGTGAAGTTTGCCGTTCTTATTACCGACTGATTGTGAATTTTCAAACTGAGTGTGACTTAAATTTAAAGTTTAAGTTAAATGTCAGTAATCCGGAAACGTTGTTTCTTTCGATAGCCAATTTTGAGGTGTGAAAATGCGTTGTTTCCAAATGTGAAGTAGCCGGGTAAGGATGGGCGGTGGGTAGGGGGAAGGAAATCAGATCAGACAACGGCTGCCCTTTTCCTTGTTTGGATACATAAGTGTTCACGTTGCTGGCTAGCGGCAAAGCAAAATCCATAATGCGGTCTGCGTTTGTTCCTTGGGTACGTGTTGGGCAGTAACGTTAGACCGCTAAACACAGCGAGAAGTTTGAACAATGCCTTTATTTGTTCGAAACTCGAAATAAAATGCCCCGGTTATTTCACGTTTGGGTTGAGGTTCAAGCGATTAAGCTACTTTCCCATACTTATGATGTTCCACATCCTGTCCTAGCTTCCGTGATTACAGCTCAGCCTATCTGCCCAGTAGGTTGCGGTCGTCTGGTTTATATCTGTACCCGAGGTCTACGACCATGCCGTCCGATCTGGCCAAGAAGAAGGCGGCGAAGAAGAAGGAGGCCGCCAAAGCTCGCCAACGCACCAAGAAGACCGACGAGCTGAACGGAGAGACTGAGACTGAGACTGAGATTGAGAGGGCAGAGGGCCAGGAGAACGGAGATGAGAATGGTGAGCCACGGAGAATAATGGGCACTTTCGCTTTTAGAAAAGCATGTGGAAGAGATTCCAGAGACTGTGACTGATGGGAGATGTTCAATTCTGTTTGGTGTGTGTAGGTTTTCTGTTGCTGAATAAAACCGCTTTTGAATTATTTTACACTTCTAACCTGTGCGAGTGAGCGTGGAAAGTTGTCCTCTGGGGAAGTGTCTGAATTACACCTCTCTTGCTCCCCCCCCCTCCCCTTGTGGCAGGGGTGGACAGCCTGACCCAGGAGCTGGACGAGTTCGAGCTGAAGAAGACGGAGGCGCGGGCGGTGACGGGCGTGCTGGCGTCCCACCCGAACAGCACCGACGTGCACATCAGCAGCCTCTCCCTCACCTTCCACGGCCAGGAGCTGCTGAGCGACACCAGCCTGGAGCTCAACTCCGGGCGGCGCTACGGCCTCATTGGCCTCAACGGCACAGGTGACCCGGCTCTTCCCCCCCCACTCATGAGTAACTATGCGGTGCCCGGGTGACGGGCTCCTTTGTCCAGGCCAACCTGAATGGTAAATGGACTGCATTTATATAGCGCTTTTATCCAAAGCGCTTTACAATTGATGCCTCTCATTCGCCAGAGCAGTTAGGGGTTAGGTGTCTTGCTCAAGGACACTTCGACACGCCCAGGGTGGGGTTTGAACCGGCAACCCTCCGACTGCCAGACAATCGTTCTTACCTCCTGAGCTATGTCGCCTCTGAATCCTAAGAGCCTGTGTTTTGTAGTTGTCCAATAACCATGATATGCACTTTTGTACGTCGCTTTGGATATAAACGTCTGCTAAATAAATGTAATGTAACGTGAAGAGAATAAGTGTATGTCAGTAGATTAAGATGAGCTAGTACTATGAAGAGGATAATTAACACTTAGAACCTGTTACTAATCCTGAAATGGCAGGCTCTGTACCAGTTAGACTTAGCCACTTGCAGTGGAAAGGTCATGTGGTCTGCCTACCAGACTGTGACATAATTCCTGAGCCCTGGCTAGCCCTGCTCCAGGTACAGTGCTCAGCGGCTCTGGGGGCGTCCATAGGGAGCGTCTGCGTTCTTGGGTTTCGGCTGGCTCGGTGCTTGGCTTTCAGCCGCTTCGAAATTTCACCCTGCTCCTGTGAGCTTGTACACTTTGCTCTCCTGTGCTATTACGCTGATGTCACGGTAAAGGCTATTTATACACGACCCCTTTGCCCACCCTGTGTCGCCATCTTGAGAGGCTCCCTTCTGTCACCAGTGAGCAGCTGTTAAAGAGAGAGACCTCAAGGAAAAGGGCAGTCGGGATCTTTCTGTCAGGTCGGATGATTGGCCTTCCTCATCGTGACAGCTTCTGATTGGCTGTGAGAGCTGTTCTGTGGCATGTCTGGGCCTATCAGATGTGGCTGCGGTGAGAAAGGCAGCTTGAATGCCAGCACTGGATCACGTGACCATGTCGGAGGGCCGCCCTTCCGTCTCCGTTCTTACGGGCCGCACCGGTGTCTCGCAGGCAAGTCCATGCTGCTGTCGGCGATCGGCTACCGCGAGATCCCCGTGCCCGAGCACATCGACATCTACCACCTGACGCGCGAGATGGCCCCCAGCGACAAGACGGCGCTGCAGTGCGTGATGGAGGTGGACGAGGAGCGCATCAAGCTGGAGAAGGAGGCCGAGCGGCTCGCTCACGAGGACTGTGAGTAACGCGCACACACACACACACACGCGCACTACGTCTACATCGCTTCCCTACATGCGCACACACGCGTCTTCTGTCTGTACGGATCATCGGTTCCCAACTCTGTTCCTGGAGGTCTGTCGTCCTGAAGGCTTTTACTTCAACCCCAACAAAGCACACCTCATTCAACAGCTAGAGCAGGGCTTTGGGCTGGTAAATAGTCAGGTGTGCCAAATTAGGGTTGAAATGAAAACCACGATGTCCTGAACAGGTTACCATGGAGCTGTGTTGGTCTGGTGTGAAAATGAGTCCTCCAATACCTCCCTTGAGCTACTGATATGGCACAGCTCGAGCACGTACCTGACGTTGCTGGCAGACTCATTCCTCGGGGATACGCTCATCCTCGTCACGTGTGCCTGTCATGTGATGAATTATCGGAGCGAGGGACAATGATTTCTGAAAAGTCAGAAACCGTAGCAACCTGGGAAGGTGCTACATTCTATTCTGCTATTGGATCCCTGCAAGTACCGTTACAGACTAGGGTTTTGTTGGTCCATTTCCGCTTTGGCAAATTGTATCCTTGTCAAAAATGCATTCTTGAAGTAATGCCACGTTGGCTGTTAAAGTTGAATTTGAGCCAGATTTGTGTGGGATGATTTGGTCTTGGCTCAGTACCATGGACGTGCCTCCCGTGCTTGTAGCTCTGCCATTGTGTAAATGAAATGACCTTTGACCTTATAGTTGTACCAGAAGTTGGACGGCCAACCCAGCTGTAGATCGCTGGCAAGAAATACTAGGAGCTCTGCCTTCACTGAAAAATAAGCTTTATTCTACTGATGGCATCTGCACAGTCAAGTGAAAAATGGGAAAATGTTTGAACAGGTTTAAGATTTTAAACCTGATTCACCTAGTGCGTATATTTAAGACATTCAGCAGATGATAGTCACATTGCACAGTTGTATATTTACTGAAGCAGTTCAGGTTAAGACTTTGGCTCAAGGGTACAATGGCAGTGCCCCACCTGGGAATCAAACCTGCAACCTCAGAGTTGCAATCCCAATTCCCAAACCAACACTTAGGGCCTGATTTACTAAGACCTGTCGCGCACACAAAGCCAATAACTTGACCAGTGATTGGTCACAGTATTGTTATGCACCAATCGTTGGTTGTGTTACTTGTTGTTAGCATGCTAAAAGGGTTTTGCACATGCAAAAGCTCTCAGTAAATCAGGCCCCTTGGTGTGCTTTTGCAGTTTTTGACGGTGGTGAAATTTAACCCTCTGCGTCCCCGCTCTCCTCCCGTCTCTCTCCTCCCCCACCCCCACCCCCACCCCCACGCAGCCGAGTGCGAGAAGCTGATGGAGCTGTACGAGCGCCTGGAGGAGCTGGACGCGGACAAGGCGGAGGTGCGGGCCTCCCGCATCCTGCACGGCCTGGGCTTCACCGCCGCCATGCAGCGCAAGAAGCTCAAGGACTTCAGCGGAGGCTGGAGGATGCGCGTGGCCCTGGCCCGGTACGGCTCTGCCAGATGTGCTTTAAGTATCGCCTCCATTTTGTGCAAATGAAAGCAAGGGATGGTGTGTAAATGGTAAATGGACTGCATTTATATAGCGCTTTTATCCAAAGCGCTTTACAATTGATGCCTCTCATTCGCCAGAGCGGTTAGGGGTTAGGTGTCTTGCTCAAGGACACTTCGACATGCCCAGGGCGGGGTTTGAACCGGCAACCCTCCGACTGCCAGACAATGGGTCTTACCTCCTGAGCTATGTCGCCCCTAAATGTAGTCATATGTTGGGGACATGCAGCCTTTCGAAGGTGATTAATAGGTTAATGAACTGCCTTTTTGGATGCGAAGCACCTCATGGACTTGGCTTGTAACACGCACTGACTCTGCTCATTGCTCGCTCACGTATAGTAGGCTAAAGGTTCTCCACAAGGGGGCACCACTAGCACTCACGGTGCTTTGCATCAACGGCACTGTGCTGATCAAGCATTTCTTTGACCTATTTTGAGGTTAACTCGCCTGTTGGCATGCATATTAATATCAAGGACAAGACTGTACTTACTTACCTCATTGCGGCCCAGCACTGCACAGGTTTTCTGATGCGTAGGCAGCCTCTGAGCCGCGGTTCCAAATAAGGTACAATTACGAAGCTTTCTCAGCTGAGAATAAAGACACTATCTGGTACAGCGCCGCCTGCCCTGATGGTGCGTCCCAGCGCCCAGTGGCGCTGTGACAAAAAGGACCGAAGCGTCGAGCTGACGGCGTGATGTATCGGCCGAATGATAGCGCCGCCGCCCTGCAGCGCCCAAGCCGCGGCTGGGCGGGACAAAAACAATAGCGTTATGCTGATGCGCTCCACCCGCCCCCCCTGCTCCCCCTACCTGCTGTCTCCCCACCCGTGCCTCTCCTCTGTCCCAGGGCCCTGTTCATCAAGCCTTTCATGTTGCTTCTGGACGAGCCCACCAATCACCTGGACCTGGACGCCTGCGTGTGGCTGGAGGAGGAGCTTAAACAGTGAGTCCGCCTTTTTGTGACGATTCCGTGGGCGAATGCTCCACTGCTGCCTTTCTAGAGCCCAGGTTAATGCCTTTATAAGAGGGCTGCCCAACCCTGTTCCTGGAGATCTACCGTCCTGTAGGTTTACACTCCAACCACAAGAAAGCGCACCTCACTCAACAGCTTGAGATCTGGTTGAGCTGCTAATTGGTAGAATCCGGTGCGTCAAATTAGGGCGTAAATGAAAACCTACAGGAAGGTAGGTCTCCAGGAACGGGGTTTGGCAGTCCTGCTTTTTTTAAGCAAATGGTTCTTCTCTTAACATCTGAACCCTGCCGTCTAGAATATCGTTAAACGGACGAAGCGGAAATACCGCAGGTTTTCTGGGACCTGCCTGGCCTCGTTTCGCTCTACGCTCTGCCTGCCGGAATGCGGACGCCAAATTCCTGTCATAGCAGATTCAGTAATTCAGGAACAGCGTGGGTTTTCCTTTCAGTCGCATTAAAATGGAACAAAAAAACTGTTTAAAAAAAAAAAAAAAAAAAACTTTTTTAATGCACACCATTTAAAAGAACTTTAATATTCACCTTGTCAAGTATTTGGTTAGTCAAGGACGTGCCCATTTAAAGTGAACTAATCGGTTTGGTGAACTGCAGAGACTGCTTGGATTTTCAGTTGATACAGCGTGTGGTCAGATTTGGACGCCCCACCGTGACTGTTGTTCTTAGGGTCAGTTTTCATTAAGCTTTAGGATAAGGGTGGAGGGGAAATGTGGGGTAACATTCACTTTCCCAGGGTGGGTACCGGGTTCGTTTCCCATGGAATGTTGGGAGTTTTCCCTCTGGTGGAAACGTGTGCAGTCTAACTTCCTTCAGCTGGACTTCAGGAGTTCATGCAGGAAATGGGTTTGTGGCCAGCAGCAGCGGAGGCGTGCTTATCCCCGCCCCCTTTGTAGTCCCACACGCTCTACATGACATTCTGAGAAGTGATAACCTCTCGCCATTCGCTGGCGTAAAGACAGCTCAGCCGGCCAAAGATCAGTTGGCAGTCCAACACGTATGCAGATATAAGTGCCTGATGATGTAAGCGCCTGGTGATGTCACCGCAGTGCTGGGGACTCGTGCCAGCTCAACGTGCAAAAAGTAAACAAATCGTCTGTAACCGTGCAACGTTCTCCTTCCTGTCAAGTAAAAAATCTTTATCTATTTTTTTTTTTGGATGAATTTTTCAAGCGCAGACACTTTTTATAGCATGCAGAGAGCTACAGGATTAGAGACCACCACCCCTGTGTGTTGCTTGATTACTTTAGCAAGCGGTGTGGGGTTAAGTGTGTTGACTGAACGTGCTAATGAGAGCGTGTGGTATTTACGTTTTTTTTTTGGATGAATTTGCCAAGCATAGATACTTTTTATAGCATGCAGCGCGCGACAAGATAAGAGACTGCCCCTGTGTGTTGCTTGATGACTTTAGCCAGCAGTGCGGGCTAGTGAATGTGTTGACTGAACGTGCTAATGAGATGATGTGGTATGCACAGTCTCCCGGGTAGCGTGTGGACAGAGCTCTCTGGTCAAACGGTGGATCTGACGGTCTCCTATGCACAGTCTCCCAGGTAGCAGGTATGGACGGAGCTCTCTGGTGGGTCTGACTGTCTCGTTTGCTCGTTGCTCAGGTTCAGGCGGATCCTGGTGCTCATCTCCCACTCTCAGGACTTCCTGAACGGCGTGTGCACCAACATCATCCACCTGCACCAGCGGAAACTCAAGTACTACACGGTAGGCACCGCCCACTAAAAAGGCTACAGCCAGTAAACAGTGCCCTGCGTTCTGTCCTCTGCAGTGGGTGTGGGTGTGACAAATGAATGCCTTGTAATGGCGGAGCAGTTCCGTCTGTGGGGTTGCCGCGGTGACATGATGTAAACAAAAGGCCGAATTGTAGCGCTGCCGCCGAGCAGTATGTTCTCAGCGCGGCGGCGCCTTGACAAAGACTGGACCGAAGCGTTTAACTGATCCAGCGGCACCCCCACCCCCGTTTAGAGCAGCGCACACACACACACCCATGGGGCGACATAGCTCAGGAGATAAGACCGATTGTCTGGCAGTCGGAGGGTTGCCGGTTCAAACCCCGCCCTGGGCGTGTCGAAGTGTCCTTGAGCAAGACACCTAACCCCTAACCCATAACTGCTCTGGCGAATGAGAGGCATCAATTGTAAAGCGCTTTGGATAAAAGTGCTATATAAATTCAGTCCATTTACCAGTCTCCACGCTCATTATCTGATGCACTGTTTCTCAGCCCTGGTCCTGGGGACCCACTGCCCTGCATGTTTTAGATGTCTCCCTGCTCCAGCACACCTGATTCAAATGAATGGGTCGTTATCAGGCTTCTGCAGAGCTTGATGACGACCCATTCATTTGAATCAGGTGTGCTGGAGCAGGGAGACATCTAAAACATGCAGGGCAGTGGGTCCCCAGGACCAGGGCTGAGAAACACTGATCTAATGGTTATATTGTGATATAGAAGGACTTGATATTCTAATGCGGAAGTCTTTGATTCATGGTCTTATTTGGCGTGCTCTTGTTATAAGGGCTGCACATGAATCCTTCTCCTGCTCGATGGTAGATTCTGCTCTGATATTCACCACCAGAGTCCTGTGGGCGTTTGGGCGATAATAAGCCATAGTCGGCGTGTAAAACCCAGTTTGCTGATCGATTGACACTTGAGGCTAAAGATAGTGTTGCAGAACAGGGCTGCAGTATCTGTAATGTAGTTAAAGCATTTTCTTGTGCTGCCTAGTACAGTAAAAATCTGCATGTACAGACTGTTCTTTGGACAGTGCGGCCCATTGGTCAGCTCGTGGCCTGTGTACATAATGAGTGGGGCCTGTGCAGGACCTGTGTTTGATTTCGGTGTCCATCCCCGTTCTGCGCAGTGTCCTTTTTCTCGAAGGGCAGGTCTAACGGTTTGTGTTACACAAGCATCCTGACGGCCGTCTATTTTTAATGAAGGGTAACTATGACCAGTACGTGAAGACCAGAGAGGAGCTGGAGGAGAATCAGATGAAGCGATACAACTGGGAGCAGGACCAGATCGCACACATGAAGGTAAATGCTGCCACCTGGTGACTCGGGGTGGAATTTAACTACTCCGCTCATTACTGCAGAGAGCCTTAAATAAACACAGTTCATTGCAAGTAATTCCTTTTGATGGAATGGGTCTTTATTGTAGTCGGCAAATAAAAACGTACCACATTTAAGTTTGTGCAGATGAGCTGAATGTACAGTCCTTGTGGAAGTTTCTGATGTTATGTAGGAAAAACCCAGAGCTAGTGTTACTGTGACCTTTGGTGTGAGACAGATAAATGCACGCTAACCCTGCGTCCCCTCCTGCTCAGAACTACATCGCACGGTTTGGCCACGGCTCAGCCAAGCTGGCCCGACAGGCTCAGAGCAAAGAGAAGACCCTGCAGAAGATGGTAGCATCGGGCTTGACAGAGCGCGTGGTAAATGACAAGGTGAGCGCAGGTGGCTGACGAGCAGAGGCGGAAAGTTCCGGGGTCAGGGAGTAAAAGTCCTGCCTTGTGTTTGTTCCATCCATGAACTCAGCCAAGTGATTACACTGATTAGCTCCGCCTCCTGGCTGAAGAATTGTGCTCATTGGGCAAATCCAGGTGATTTGAGCAAAGTACTGGGGAGGACTAACAGGCTGCATGGGAAAAATGCCATCAGTTTGACGGACAGTTCCACCAGTTCACCCGTAAATACTGTACAGGATGATTCTTGGCTGTGAGTGCACATTCGCTGGCCAAAGGGCTGTCCTGCCCTGACAAATGAATGCCTTGTAAGGGCGCAGCAGTTCCGTCTGTGGGGTTGCCGCGGTGACCTGATGTAAACAAAAGGCCGAATTGTAGCGCCGCCGCCGAGCAGTATGTTCTCAGCGCAGCGGCGCCGTGACAAAGACTGGACCGAAGCGTTTAACTGATCCAGCGGCACCCCCACCCCCGTTTAGAGCAGCGCACACACACACACACACACACACACCCCCGTTTAGAGCAGCACACACACACGCACGCCACACATTACATTACAGGCATTTGGCAGACGCTCTTATCCAGAGCGACGTACAACAAAGTGTATAACCATAACCAGGAACAAGTATGACGAAAACCCTAGAGAGAAGTACCGGTCCAAGTGCAGGGAACAACCGCATAGTTCAACTTGGACCCTGAAGGTTAAACTGATTAACACTAACACAAACGAACAGCAACAACGCAGTCTATGCAAAAATACAAGCAGTAGTTAAGACGTGCGCTTACACACGCGCAAACACACTCACGCGCACACTGAGAGACACTCTTCTGAGGGAATCCACAGAGCACAATGAAAGGGTGCTACTCACACTATCTGCTACCTTTGGACACACCCAAAAGTCCCAACAACTTAAGTTTGCTGACCTAGGACCACATTTAGGTCTTGGAAGAAGTGTGTAACACCATCTGCAAGAATTTATTTTCAGAATGATTTGAAGTGTGGCCACATTTATGAAATTGTGCATAGTTCATAAGTTTGGTTAATTTCTTCCATCATGAAGGTGTGTCTTAGTTTGATACGAAAGTCTCTTTTTAGCATGTGAAGCGTAAACGTTTCGGTATGAATGAATTGGACAGTGACGTAAGTAGCGTTTGATGCGTTGTGTCGTTTATTTTTGTGATGAAGGATTTTAAACGTAAACTCTCTCTCCGTCTAGACCCTGTCATTTGTTTTTCCTCCCTGTGGGAAGATACCCCCTCCGGTAATCATGGTCCAGAACGTCAGCTTCAAGTACACTGACGACGCGGTGAGGGTCCTGCCCGGGTCTGTGGAGGTCCTCCCTCAGCCCTCCTGAGAGGAGATCCACCTTATTTAGTTTGTCATTTTAAATAATTTTTTCCCTTAAACTTAGTAATTCAACAGGTTTTGCTTGTTTGTCATTTGCTTTGTCTTTGAATTGTTCGTTATCTGCCAAATTTTAGTGTCTAGACTTTCATTACTTAGGAGCCTATTGATTCAATGCAGTCTTAATTGTTTTGCTGCTTTGTCATTATCTGAACCTGGGACTTTTATTCTTCATTGCATGCACAGATATTTCTGACATGTGGTTTAAGAGGGTAAATGGTCAATCTAAACATGAAAAGCACCTAATTGAGAAATGAAGAGCTTGTTAAAATTCTGGAACTGGTTCTGCAACTGTGGTTGAAGTGGAAACTGGCATACACAGGGGGGTCTTCAGGACCGAGGTTGAGAGCCACTGGAATAGGGCACTTCGTTGCCCTTGAACACATCAGGACTTACTCTGCCCTGTTTCCCCAGCCTCACATTTATAATAACCTGGAGTTCGGTATAGACCTGGACACGCGGGTGGCCCTGGTGGGGCCCAACGGGGCCGGGAAGTCGACGCTGCTGAAGCTCCTTACAGGAGAGGTACGATACGGCCCCCGTGCTCTTAAAACCACTTACACCTATACTGCCCCCTACTCTCCTACAGCCATTTACACCTATACTGCCCCCTACTGTCCTACAGCCATTTACACCCATACTGCCCCTGTGCTCTTAAAACCACTTACACCCATCTCCCCCCTACTCTCCTACAGCCACTTACACCTATACTGCCCCCTACTCTCCTACAGCCACTTACACCTATACTGCCCCCTACTTTCTTACAGCCACTTACACCTATACTGCCCCCTACTCTCTACAGCCACTTACACCTATACTGCCCCCTAATCTCTTACAGCCACTTACACCTATACTGCCCCTACTCTTCTACAGCCACTTACACCTATACTGCCCCTACTCTTTTACAGCCACTTACACCTATACTGCCCCCTACTCTCCTACAGACCACTTACACCTATACTGCCCCCTACTCTTCTACAGCCACTTACACCTATACTGCCCCCTACTCTTCTACAGCCACTTACACCTATACTGCCCCCTACTGTCCTACAGCCACTTACACCTATACTGCCCCCTACTGTCTTACAGCCACTTACACCTATACTGCCCCCTACTGTCTTACAGCCATTTACACCCATACTGCCCCCTAATCTCCTACAGCCACTTACACCTATACTGCCCCCTACTCTTCTACAGCCACTTACACCTATACTGCCCCTACTCTTCTACAGCCACTTACACCTATACTGCCCCCTACTATTTTACAGCCACTTACACCTATACTGCCCCCTACTCTCCTACAGCCACTTACACCTATACTGCCCCCTACTCTTTACAGCCACTTACACCTATACTGCCCCCTACTCTCCTACAGCCACTTACACCTATACTGCCCCCTACTCTTCTACAGCCACTTACACCTATACTGCCCCCTACTCTTCTACAGCCACTTACACCTATACTGCCCCCTACTCTTCTACAGCCACTTACACCTATACTGCCCCCTACTCTTCTACAGCCACTTACACCTATACTGCCCCTACTCTTCTACAGCCACTTACAACCCATCTCCCCCCTACCTCTCCTACAGCCACTAACACCTATACTGCCCCCTACTCTCCTACAGCCACTTACACCTATACTGCCCCCTACTCTCCTACAGCCACTTACACCTATACTGCCCCCTACTCTTTTACAGCCACTTACACCTATACTGCCCCCTACTCTTCTACAGCCACTTACACCTATACTGCCCCCTACTGCCTTCCAGCCATTTACACCCATACTGCCCCCTACTCTCCTACAGCCACTTACACCTATACTGCCCCCTACTCTTCTACAGCCACTTACACCTATACTGCCCCCTACTCTTCTACAGCCACTTACACCTATACTGCCCCCTAATCTCTTACAGCCACTTACACCTATACTGCCCCCTACTCTTTTACAGCCACTTACACCTATACTGCCCCCTACTCTTTTACAGCCACTTACACCTATACTGCCCCCTACTCTCCTACAGCCACTTACACCTATACTGCCCCCTACTCTTCTACAGCCACTTACACCTATACTGCCCCCTACTCTTCTACAGCCACTTACACCTATACTGCCCCTACTCTTCTACAGCCACTTACACCTATACTGCCCCCTACTCTCCTACAGCCACTTACACCTATACTGCCCCTACTCTTCTACAGCCACTTACACCCATCTCCCCCCTACTCTTCTACAGCCACTTACACCTATACTGCCCCCTACTCTCCTACAGCCACTTACACCTATACTGCCCCCTACTCTCCTACAGCCACTTACACCTATACTGCCCCTACTCTCCTACAGCCACTTACACCTATACTGCCCCCTACTCTCCTACAGCCACTTACACCTATACTGCCCCCTACTGCCTTCCAGCCATTTACACCCATACTGCCCCCTACTCTCCTACAGCCACTTACACCTATACTGCCCCCTACTCTTTTACAGCCACTTACACCTATACTGCCCCCTACTCTTTTACAGCCACTTACACCTATACTGCCCCCTACTCTCCTACAGCCACTTACACCTATACTGCCCCCTACTCTCCTACAGCCACTTACACCTATACTGCCCCCTACTCTCCTACAGCCACTTACACCTATACTGCCCCCTACTCTCCTACAGCCACTTACACCTATAGAAGGTTTCAACGGTAACAACATAAACAAACGTTACTGCGCATGTGCGTTGTTCTGGCCCTAACTTGACTTCCGGCAGACTTCCGCAAACAATCAATAACAACGGAGTCCCTCTAGACTATTTCTGATAACAAGCAAAGTAAATAACAAGTAAATTACGTTAGCTAGCTAGTTAAAACTATGTCTAGCCCGTATTATTTGGGGTTACCAGTCGAAGAAAAGAACCGTTACTTGGCCAAACTGAAATGCGATAATGTTACATTACCAGAAAAACAAGTGACAGAAACAGATAACTGTTGACAGTATTGCACCTTGCTGAGCATCATACATTCCTTACATAATCCATAACTGTTCTGGGTTACATGCACATTCATTCCTGTAGTAAAAAGTGCACTCTTTCTATGATATTGCTTAAAAACGATGATTAGAAGCACAAACTGGGGCTAGTGGGCAGCATGTGTAGCCAATGCAATTACTGTAGGTTATTTATTTGTATAGCATGTATTGATGGGAAAACATCGTGGCTCTTATAGTTTGGGTCATCTTGCTAGGTTACCACAACAAAAATGATCAGGCAATGTAACGCTGTCAAGTTATTGGAAACAGGTATCATAACGTTAGTAAAAAAACGTAGCTAAAGCGTATGAACTAATAGCATTGAGCTAACGTTACTGTGCATAATTTATACAATGTTAGCTACGTTTAGCTAGCTAGCTAGTTGGCTAGCTAACTAGAATGAATTAATTAAGCTACAATCAATTTAGTTAGCTAATTCATAACTATTTCAGGCTTGTTACTGGTCAGCTTAGTTATCGCTTATCATGAGTTTGTTACCTGAAACAAAGTGCTAGAGTGAGAGTACCTATTCGACCACCTTCGTTCGACAGACAGGAAAGCGTAAACTGATTCGCAACTATATATGAAATAGGCGAAATATCGGTAACAACCTGTACCTAGTTATGTAGGAAAAATATCCGTATCCTCCTGTTGTTATTTTTTCAGTACTTTCACGTTTTTTTTTTGTGTGCCAGCAAATAAGTCAGACGTGGTCCAGCGCTAGCATTTGGTTGCTAAGGGGACGTGTATCGACCACCCCATATAAATGAATGGAACTTGACATAAATTTGCTAGTATCCTGTCTTGCATATTGGAGGTTAATATGAGAAAGGGTGGTCTCTCATCAGCACGTCTAGGAATCCGTACATATTCACTGTTGCAACCTAAGTCGCAGGACGCAAAATAGCCGTTAGGAAAGCAGTTTGAAATTATGAAGCAACGTCTGCGCCATTGACTTTAATGGGTCGCGATGACATAATTCATTGTCTTAAGTTGATATAGTAAATAAGGCTGTATTAGTATTACTAAATGTGTATGTATGAAGTTGATTTTTTAAAATACAGTTTATTATGTGTATTTTTACAGGACTTACATTTTAATAGGTAACGATGTCCAGTTATTTCTCAAAAATACGAAGTAACAACGGGCAAGCACCAGCTATGATAATCGCAGGGATTCATCAATTCGTTTCAAAATTTCCTAGTGAGGTTACAAAGTTAAATTATGTATTTTTACTAATTTTCGAAATATAGTTTGTTCCTGAGGTCAGGTTGCACCCCACAGCACAACAACCTGAGCCCAACATCAGTCTGTTCATCAGTTTAACTTTCACTCCATTTGTAATCGGTGCCATATTAGCCAGTAAACACAAACCCAATAATAAACAAACACAGACCGGAAGTTAACTTAGGGCCAAGCGCATAACCTTGGCAACGCGCGTGCCACTGATGAAACCGTCTATACTGCCCCCTACTCTTTTACAGCCACTTACACCTATACTGCCCCCTACTCTTCTACAGCTACTTACACCTATACTGCCCCCTACTCTTCTACAGCCACTTACACCTATACTGCCCCCTACTCTTTTACAGCCACTTACACCTATACTGCCCCTACTCTTCTACAGCCACTTACACCTATACTGCCCCCTACTCTTCTACAGCTACTTACACCTATACTGCCCCCTACTCTCCTACAGCCACTTACACCTATACTGCCCCCTACTCTTTTACAGCCACTTACACCTATACTGCCCCCTACTCTCCTACAGCCACTTACACCTATACTGCCCCCTACTCTTCTACAGCCACTTACACCTATACTGCCCCCTACTCTCCTACAGCCACTTACACCTATACTGCCCCCTACTCTTTTACAGCCACTTACACCTATACTGCCCCCTACTCTCCTACAGCCACTTACACCTATACTGCCCCCTACTCTCCTACAGCCACTTACACCTATACTGCCCCTACTCTTCTACAGCCACTTACACCTATACTGCCCCCTACTCTCCTACAGCCACTTACACCTATACTGCCCCCTACTCTTCTACAGCCACTTACACCTATACTGCCCCCTACTCTCCTACAGCCACTTACACCTATACTGCCCCCTACTATTTTACAGCCACTTACACCTATACTGCCCCCTACTCTTTTACAGCCACTTACACCTATACTGCCCCCTACTCTCCTACAGCCACTTACACCTATACTGCCCCTACTCTTCTACAGCCACTTACACCTATACTGCCCCTATTCTCCTACAGCCACTTACACCTATACTGCCCCCTACTCTTTTACAGCCACTTACACCTATACTGCCCCCTACTCTCCTACAGCCACTTACACCTATACTGCCCCCTACTCTTTTACAGCCACTTACACCTATACTGCCCCCTACTCTCCTACAGCCACTTACACCTATACTGCCCCCTACTCTCCTACAGCCACTTACACCTATACTGCCCCCTACTCTCCTACAGCCACTTACACCTATACTGCCCCCTACTCTTCTACAGCCACTTACACCTATACTGCCCCCTACTCTCCTACAGCCACTTACACCTATACTGCCCCCTACTCTCCTACAGCCACTTACACCTATACTGCCCCCTACTCTCCTACAGCCACTTACACCTATACTGCCCCTACTCTCCTACAGCCACTTACACCTATACTGCCCCCTACTCTTTTACAGCCACTTACACCTATACTGCCCCCTACTCTTCTACAGCCACTTACACCTATACTGCCCCCTACTCTTCTACAGCCACTTACACCTATACTGCCCCCTACTCTTTTACAGCCACTTACACCTATACTGCCCCCTACTCTCCTACAGCCACTTACACCTATACTGCCCCCTACTCTTTTACAGCCACTTACACCTATACTGCCCCCTACTCTCCTACAGCCACTTACACCTATACTGCCCCCTACTCTTTTACAGCCACTTACACCTATACTGCCCCTACTCTTTTACAGCCATTTACACCTATACTGCCCCCTACTCTCCTATAGCCACTTACACCTATACTGCCCCCTACTCTCCTACAGCCACTTGCACCTATACTGCCCCCTACTATTTTACAGCCACTTACACCTATACTGCCCCCTACTCTCCTACAGCCACTTACACCTATACTGCCCCCTACTCTTTTACAGCCACTTACACCTATACTGCCCCCTACTCTTTTACAGCCACTTACACCTATACTGCCCCCTACTCTCCTACAGCCACTTACACCTATACTGCCCCTACTCCTCCTACAGCCACTTGCACCTATACTGCCCCCTACTCTCCTACAGCCACTTGCACCTATACTGCCCCCTACTCTCCTACAGCCACTTAGACCTATACTGCCCCCTACTCTCCTACAGCCACTTAGACCTATACTGCCCCCTACTCTTCTACAGCCACTTACACCTATACTGCCCCCTATTCTTCTACGGCCACTTACACCTATACTGCCCCCTACTCTCCTACAGCCACTTACACCTATACTGCTCCCTACTCTTCTACAGCCACTTACACCTATACTGCCCCCTACTCTCCTACAGCCACTTACACCTATACTGCCCCCTACTCTCCTACAGCCACTTAGACCTATACTGCTCCCTACTCTCCTACAGCCACTTACACCTATACTGCCCCCTACTCTCCTACAGCCACTTACACCTATACTGCCCCTACTCTCCTACAGCCACTTACACCTATACTGCCCCCTACTGTTTTACAGCCACTTACACCTATACTGCCCCCTACTCTCCTACAGCCACTTACACCTATACTGCCCCCTACTCTCCTACAGCCACTTACACCTATACTGCCCCCTACTCTTTTACAGCCACTTACACCCATCTCCTCAGAGCCGTTTACCCCCCCCTCCACTCTCCTACACCCATCTCCTCAGGGCTGTTAGCTGCCCCCGTATTCATACTCCCATTTACCCCCATATGGTAAATTTTACCGTCACGTGCCTTCTGATCTCGTTCTAACGCGTCCTTGAGTGGGTTTTTACTGCTGTAAATATTGGGCTGTAAGTCAATGAGTCAGTTTGAAAAACTCCATTCACGTTTTGGTTTTATACTAATGGCGTGCATGATAAAACGCATTGGTGCTTTTCATGATGCGCCTCTCGTTTCCCCTGCAGTTGCTCCCCACAGACGGCATGATCAGGAAGCACTCCCACGTGAAGATCGGCAGATATCACCAGGTAACCGCGCGCCGCTAACGCAACCCAAAAGTGCGTTTCTTTAAAAAAAAAACATCCCCCATTTTACCTGCGACCCCCTGCACCCGCGCCCTCCGTACTGAAGCCCCGCCCCCTGCCCTTCCTCCCCAGCACCTGACGGAGCAGCTGGAGCTGGACCTGTCCCCCCTGGAGTACATGATGAAGTGCTACCCCGAGATCAAGGAGAAGGAGGAGATGCGCAAGATCATCGGCCGCTACGGCCTGACGGGCAAGCAGCAGGTGAGCCGCGCCGCCGCCGCGGGCTCCACGGGTTCCCCGGCTTCCACGGGTTCTCCTGTGCAGCCGAACGCGCTTAACAGGGAGAACGCTGTGACTTCCTGTTTTTATTTCTGTTTAGAATTTTTTTTGTTTATTCGTCAATTTCTTGCTTTTTGGAGGTTCAGGCCAGATTTTTTGCCTAATTTTCTTGTGCCTTTCTAATTTAACATCCATGTCATGTCTTTTTGAGCAGCCTGCATTAGAGAAATTCCACAATGTTATAATAGAATTAACTATAGTTTATTTGTTACATTCACCTTCTCAGGAAAATGTGTTGTCAGGATGTTTTTCTCTCACTGAAGTCCCCCTCCCCCTCCCCATGCCTGTGCGTACCTGAACCGTGCCCTCCCTCCCTCCCCCCAGGTGAGCCCCATCAGGAACCTGTCCGACGGGCAGAAGTGCCGAGTCTGTTTCGCCTGGCTGGCCTGGCAGAACGCCCACATGCTCTTCCTGGACGAGCCCACCAACCACCTGGACATCGAGACCATCGACGCGCTGGCCGACGCCATCAACGACTACGAGGGCGGCATGATCTTGGTCAGCCACGACTTCAGGCTCATCCAGCAGGTACGTCCGCTTCCCACGGCCGGGGCGTGCGGTTTCAGACCCCAGAGATGGTCTTTCCGTCGCTCGTCGGCCATTTTAACTCCAAATCCCTGTCGTATGAAGAGGATGAAATCCCCATAAAGATTAAATCAACTTGTCATTATAAATTTCATCTTAAAGAGCGTGTTTCTCCTCTCCAGTAGTAATAAAGCATCCTTTGTACTTTCATTGCTCGGTAGCCTATGGTCCTGTATTCTAAAGTGTCCTGGAAAGCATGTGCTGTGTGCTGACTTCTAATAGGATTTCTTTGGCTCCTGAAGTAAAACAATCTTCGTGTTGCTATTCCTACCTCTTCCACCAGGTGGCAAAAGAGATCTGGGTTTGTGAGAAGCAGACTATCACCAAATGGAACAGAGACATCTTGGCGTACAAGGAGCACTTGAAATGCAAGATTGACAAGCAGACGCATGACATCTAAGATCTTCCAGACGCCGCCACCCAGAACTCTGTGGACTCCATTACCATCAACCTACCACCCCCTCGGTCTCCATAGCTATTTTTCAAGAGCATGCAGAAACTGCATAATGGTTCCCCACCCCCCACCCCAGTTCATACTGCATCCTGATTGGCTGGTGACCTGACCCATCTGCACCGTGCAAGGATCAAGCCCTTGTGCTTTTTACAACACCCCTCGTTTATCCAAACAAACAAAAAAAGAGAAGAATAATTAAACTGCAACTCTGTGCACTTAACAGTTTATTCATTTTAATGTCCATATCTACAACAGTACAAATCTTAGGAACGTAATAACCTTGGAACGGATCAAGTTTTCTTTCTCATTCTGAAAGAGCTTTTATTTTGTCATTTATTTAATGTTGTATTTGCAATAATGGGTTTGTCTGAATAAACAAGTAAACAGAATACATTCTCTCTGAGTGAATTCATTTTATTTTGTGCATTTTCTCAAAGCTGACTGCTAGGGACACTTCTTGTTTGACAGGCATCAATAGCAGTTGAATCATGTTGCAATAATGCCCATGGCTTGTCCTATCATTCCTATGCCGACGACACGCAACTCTTTCTCCTTCTCCCCATCGGACACACAGGTCCCTGCCCGCATCTCCGCTTGCCTGAAGGACATACAGAGCTGGATGGACAATCACCACCTGAAGCTCAACCCGGGAAAGACGGAGCTAATATTTATTCCTGCTCTATCCTCTCCCCTCCTCGACTTTTCCATTTCCTTAGGGGACACCGTAGTGACATCATCACCCTGCGCCAAGAATCTCGGAGTGATGATGGACAACAGGCCGTCCCTCTCCAACAACATTGCAGCAGTAACCCAGGCATGCAGATTTTTCCTATACAACATCCGCAGAATCCGCCCCTTTCTCACCACCTACTCAACCCAGCTCCTGGTCCAAGCAATGGTTCTATCCCGCCTGGACAACTGCAACTCTCTTCTGGCTGGACTACCGGCATCTGCCACCAGACCCCTGCAGCTCATTCAGAATGCTGCGGCTCGTCTGGTCTTCAACCTCCCCAGACACTCCCACGTAACTCCCCTGCTCACTACCCTCCACTGGCTGCCTGTTATAGCTCGCATCAAATTCAAAACATTGGTTCTAGCATACCAGGCAGTCAAGGGATCAGCCCCAGCATACCTTCACAAGATATTCAAACCCTACATGCCAGCCAGATCCCTCCGTTCTGCTACCTCAGGACGCCTAGCACCTCCCCCTCTTCGCACCTGCACTTCCAGAACACGTCTCCTGTCTGTTCTGGCCCCACGATGGTGGAATGACCTCCCTGTGGAGGTCAGAACAGCTGAGACTGTGCCCCAATTCAAACGACGACTGAAGACCCACCTCTTCAGGCTGCACCTCTCCCCATCCCTCCCTTCCCCCCCTGTAAATGACTAAACTTAGGGTTGTAACTAGGCAGCTGTTTAATAGGTGACTTAGTTGATGCGCCAGTCTTAACGACTACTTGTATTTTTATTTATTTTTATTTTTCCATAGATTGCGTTGTTGCCGTTCTCGTTGTTAGTGTTAATCAGTTTAACCACCAGGGTCCAAGTTGAACTATGCGGTTGTTCCCTGTACTTGGACCGGTACTTCTCTCTAGCGGTTTCGTCATACTTGTTCCTGGTTATGGTTATACACTTTGTTGTACGTCGCTCTGGATAAGAGCGTCTGCCAAATGCCTGTAATGTAATGTAATAAACCCAATACAGTTATAAACTCAAATGTTAACTGATCCAAGAGCTTTGAGGTCAAAGGCAAGACTAAGGAGGTAGTCATTGATACAGAGGATAACGTTTTTTTTGTTTAACGTGGAAAAGGCATGACCAACAAAATAAACGTGTGAACGACCTGTGTCAAAGTGCTTTGTTCCCAGAGGTAGCCATTCCTGAGTGCATTATTTCCCCAGTAGGTAGCTTCAGCTCAGTATGAATTGTGCTATCTCCTGCCTGTATCCTTCCTGTTTTTCAAAAATGCAACCTGTGGCTACTGCTGAATATACTGATAAATACTATTGTAAGTTTTGAATATGTTGTGATCTTGGTTAAAGAAATAACGTTAGGAACATTAATTATAAGCTGATGTATGTTTTCTGTAGCAATGTAAATATTGAATGGGAGTAGCATAGTCCGAATGAATGCTAGTGCTTGTGACTACGTCCAATTTGACCAATTCCCATAAAAATGATTATTGTATGAGTTTATATATAATTAATGAATTTGTTGCAATACAGGAAATACAGCTCACCTATATAGATGACGAATCCAGCTTACGTTGCTTTTTTGTATTAAGCGATGTTTCTTTAAGATGACGCAATATCCAATGCGTCATGAATGTGTCGCATGTTCTTTACGTAGGGTGACTCATTGTTGCCAGTCTTGGCTTTTGAAGTGACCATGTCTGATTTCACACGCACATTTTGTACTGTAAAATGTATTGTAACACATTTTCTCCCTAAAAGGTGTAGTTTACGTGTTTCCATTCTTTTTTTTACAAACCGAACGGTATAATTGGCTTCTTTTTTGGACGTGTCGATATCATATTTAGATGTCCTTTACTTGGGCAAATTACGTAAGGTTGTTTTGAGAGTTGGGATCAACCTGGCAACGCCGGTGGGGCTTCGATCTTGCATTAAAAAAACGCAGAAGCATGGCGTTCCGTAGTGTCATCCGTCTTCTTCCAGCGCGCAGGGCTCGGTTTCATCCCGTGGTTGTGGACTGGACCCGAGCACAATGCCTCTGCAGCCTGGCTGACGTACAGGTGCGAGCAAATAACAGGGAGAACGTTGTGACCTCCTGGCCCGTGGAGGACGAGCGTGGTCGGCGCAGAAGGTCATGTAAAGTCCGTAATGCTGCGTGCTCCGACGATGGAAGCGGTGACCGCGGTACTGACAGAGTCAACAAGCATTTCTTACTGTATAGTTTTTTGGGTAAGCACATCAGTTTTTGAAATACTATATACGAGTTAGAAAGTAGTATTTTCATACCTAATCGACACGACCCCAGTTAACTAAGATCAATGTCATGATTGCATCTTTTCGTTTTTGCTTTTATGTAATATCGTCATCCTTTCTGGTTTAAATGCATCGCATGATTTAAACATGGCAATGCTTTCCGTAGCAACAAACGCGCAGCTGTCACGCACGAGTTCCATCAAACAAGTAGGTGTTAAATTCACATCTTCCTCTCGTTTTAGCATTTTCATTCTTCGGAAAATCTGACGAAGAGGATGAAGCCAAGAAGACAGAAGATGAGATTATTATACTTCTTAAGAGAGCCAAGGTATAGGACCTCTGGCAATTACAGTAGAGTTTGATTTTGTATTTGCTGAAGATATGTCGTTTACAGGTTCGATTTAAAGTTGAAGCAACAATCTAATTGACACTGATGAAAGCGTACACTTTGTTAGTTGTGTGGAACTGTGGTTATATCAAGTTCCATTAGATGCATGGTTAGTCCTGCATGACAAGTCCAAATGCTTTTACAAGCTTGAATGTCTAATTTTGAATGCTTAGTTAATCACATATGTAGGTGCCGTTTGCAGCCGGATTCGCATGTTGGGCAGAATCCCTTGCCATCCCTGGCTGTACTGCACTGTAGTCCATTGCAGGACTGAATACATTGCATTACATTACATTTATTTGGCAGATGCTTTTATCCAAAGTGACGTACAAAAATGCATATCAAGGTCATTGGAACTACAAAGGTCATTGGAACTACTGATGCGATGAATTGTGTTTCAGCTCAGCATAATGCAGGACGAGCTGCAGGCTGCCAGTGGATACCTGCACCAGGCCATCCGGCTAGCCCACCTGAGCCACAACAACCAGGCCATCATCTACACATACAGCCTGGTACTGCCCCCTCAGCATGTCATTATATACATTTTTATTGCAGATGGTTTTAGTTCCACCCGAAACGTGATCAGATGTGAATTGTCAAAGACCTTTATTAGTCTCAGGCTGCGGCTAAATGACAAATTAACACTACAAGTGTGTCCCCGCGTGTCTTTGACATCACGTGAATGTTTTAGATCCATTACCTCTAGGCGTGAACTAAACTTTGAATAAAGAAATAAGCAAATATCTTAGGCCGTTGCTCTCATTTCGGTTTTTGTGAACATGCGTAACCTTCATCTCCATAATCTAGCCTATTACTTGGCTATAAACTGGTGTGCAGCAGTGCTACTGTTGCTCAAACCTCTTGCCTCCTCCTCCATTCCAGATGGCCAACCTCGCCTTTGTCCAGGGCCAGCTGACCAATGTGAGTATGCGGGGCGGTTGGGCTCGGGGGTCTGCTCCGGCTGCCTGGCCCCTGGGCCGCGCTGGTGACCCGCTGTGCTAATGTGTCCTGCAGGCCGAGAAGCTGTTCAAGGCTGCCATGAGCTTCCTGCTGTCCGGAGGGACTCCCCAGGTGAGGGGTCAGTGTGTGTGTGTGCGTGGATGTGAGTGAGTGAGTGAGGGGTGTGTGTTTGTGGGTGGGTGGGTGGGTGGTGGGGTGGGGGGGTCGTGTGTGTGTGTGCGGATGTGTGTGTGAGTGAGTGAGTGTGTGTGAGTGAGTGAGTGTGTACATGTGTGTGCGAGTGTGTGTATGTGAGTGTGTGTGTGTCTGTGGGTGTGTGTGCAGGTCAGTGTGTGTGTTGCGTGGGTGTTGTGTGTGTGCTGAGAGTGTGATGGTTGGTGGTGTGGAGGTGCATGCTGTGGGTCTGAGGGTGTCAGTGTTGCAAGTGTGCTTGCGCGTGTGTTGAGGGGGTTTGTGTGTGTGTCTGCATGTGTGGATGTGTGTTGGGGGGGGCGGGGGGGGGGGGGGCTTGGGAGTCGTTGGCGAAAAATACATGCCTGGGGTCCCAAGGTCTTCAAGCTCAAGTCACTTCCTGTCTTTGCAATGGCAGGATGACAACGCTGTGATCGAGATGTCCCTGAAGCTGGCCACCATATACGCCACCCAGAAAAAGTGAGTGAGCTGCTGCTTCGTTAGCCTGTGGGGAGGGACGGGGAATGAACACCTACACGCGCAGGCGAGCACGTCAACAGCCACCACAGGAAGTGATGTCATCCTACAGAGCCTGAACAAGAGTATGTGTGTTCCCTTGGCTGCAGGTCACGGTGACAGACCCATTAAAGCTATCTTTGGTGTTTGTACGATGATGGACCACTGGCATTTTCTGTGCACACTGTGATTGAGTGACAGGTGTAATGTGATGCTTTCTTCAGTATGGTGTACAGGATGTTGTACACTGCAGGTCTGTTTAGCCGTTTTTGTGTGCCACGCCTTTTTCCCTCCCCTGCCCCAGGCATGAGCTAGCCGATCACGGGTTCCGGTTTTGCATAGAGTCCCTGGAGGCCAAGATTGAGAAACAGAAGGAGCTCCCAGAAGATGCTCTGCCTGGTACACATTGAATTATTCTTATTTTTTTTTAGTCCAGTTCTGGTCCCTCCCTCTAACATTTCCCCCTCTGCAGCGATACCGTGAAACAGTTCCAGTTGGATATTTCCCAACAGAGTTTGGGTGAAGTGCCGTTTCTGTCTTGGATGAGAGTGGTGAAGTTGTTTGCCCCCAGTGAAATTGTGTATCATCACAGACCGCTGGTGTCAGTTATAAGGCTAAAGCTCTTCATAGTATTTTTTTTTTTTTTTGCTCGTATTAAATTCTTACAGAGGTACTCGAGGACTGTGCTTGTCAACATCAGGTAATTATTGAGGTTATTATGATTGGCATTCTGTCATATTTTGTTTCCATGATATTTAAGAAAATATTTGCTTTTGAAACAGTATCCGTGCCAGTACTGACTGATGTCAGCAGCGTGACAATGCAGGCTGGAATTGGATTTGGCAGTGCCCAGAGAGAGGGAGGGGTTGAGTGAATGCGGGAGGGTTAAGGTTAGGCTTAGGGTAAGGATTAGGCTGTGGTTAGGGTTGGGCTAATGCGGGGTTCCCCATCCCTCCCTACCTCCCTGTACTCTCTTAAATGACCGTAAGCTTAGGGTTGTAACTAGGTAGCTGTTTCGTAGGTGACTTAGTTAATGCACCTGTCTTAACATAAACTGCGTTGTTGCTGTTCTCGTTTGTGTTAGTGTTAATCAGTTTAACCTTCAGGGTCCAAGTTGAACTGTGCGGTTGTTCCCTGCACTTGGACCGGTACTTCTCTCTAGGGGTTTCGTCATACTTGTTCCTGGTTATGGTTATACACTTTGTTGTACGTCGCTCCGGATAAGAGCGTCTGCCAAGTGCCTGTAATGGATTGTCCCTGTGTGACTGTGCAGGAGCACAAAGGGTTTATTCTTTGAGGAAATGCCTGTGTAGCTGAGCTGGGAAGCTGTGGAGTGAAAATAGGCGGCTGTTGGCACCATGTGTGTTGGAATAGAGTGTGTGGAAGAAAGACATGGCAATAAGAAAAGCGACACAAGAAATTATACGGAGTTCTTACGCGACTATCAAGGCAAAAACGAGACAAGCTTCTTTTTTGTCGTGCAGAATGAGTCTGGCACTGCTGAAAGACTTGTTTGTGACAGGATGGAAGAGTAACACAAACCTCACCTGGGGTTCTCCCATAGAACTCTGTGAGAGCTGTGGGCTGTCCCTGGGCGCCTTCCAAGATGGTGGAGGAAATGACAAGATACAAATGTTGTAATGCAAGTCAACAGAGGTGTGCACAAATTTTAGTTAGATTTTAGCCTGTTGGGGAACTTAACATTGAGACTGAAAAAATTTAATTTTTATATGAATATTGAAGAAGCAAATGGATTTATGCACACCAGTGAGCGCTAGCTTTATTGAATGCTAGCTAGCCAGTCTATTTTTAAGTCATGTAAGAAAACGAGACTGCAGTGAACTAACTCATTAAGTTATTCTGTCCAGCTTGGTATCTGCCGGAACAAATGTGAACCCGAATGCCAAACAGCCATGCGTGAGTAGCTCTCTGCTGCCCCCTACAGATGAGGAGCGGAAGGACACCAAGCTGCTGCTGGGGCTGACCCTGGACTCTCGAGCACGTTACCGGACCGCAATGCACCGCCTGGAGCAGGCCCAGGGGGATTACCAGCGCGCCCTGCAGATATGCCGGGACGAGCAGGGGGAGTCGCACCCACAGGTAGGCACACAGGTGCACATGGAGGGGAGGGGAGGAGCAGGGGGGACAGGGGGAGTCTCACCCACAGGTAGGCACGCAGGTGCACATGGAGGAGAGGAGGGAGGGGAGGAGCAGGGGGACAGGGGAGTCGCACCCACAGGTAGGCACGCAGGTGCACATGGAGGAGAGGAGGGGGAGGGAGGAGTTAGGGGAGTCGCACCCACAGGTAGGCACACAGGTGCACATGGAGGAGGAGGGAGGGAGAGCAGGGAACAGGGGAGTTGCACCCACAGGTAGGCACCAGGTGCACATGGAGGAGAGGAGGGGAGGGGAGGAGCAGGGGGAACAGGGGGAGTCGCACCCACAGGTAGGCACACAGGTGCACATGGAGGAGGGGAGGGGAGGGGAGGAGCAGGGGGCAAGGGGGAGGCACACCCACAGGTAGGCACGCAGGTGCACATGGAGAGGAGGGGAGGGGGGCAGGGGCACAGGGGAGGCGCACCCACAGGTAGGCACGCAGGTGCACATGGAGGAGAGGAGGGAGGGGAGTAGCAGGGGGACAGGGGAGTCGCACCCACAGGTAGGCACGCAGGTGCACATGGAGGAGAGGAAGGGAGGGGAGGAGCAGGGGGGACAGGGGGAGTCGCACCCACAGGTAGGCACGCAGGTGCACATGGAGGAGAGGAAGGGAGGGGAGGGGAGGAGCAGGGGGGACAGGGGGAGGCGCACCCACAGGTGCATGGGGGTAGGGGAGGCAGGGAGTAGGGACAGTAACGTGCAAGCGCGTGTGTCAGTATTGCTCTTCCCCGACTGTCTGCGTTCAGACGTTGGTGCTGATGAATGACCTGGCCACGGTGCTGGACCTGCAGGGGCATCACCAGGAGGCCCTGGGGCAGGTGAAGAGGGCCGTGGAGCTGGGCAAGGAGGCGGGGCATCCCGACCAGCACGTGCTGCTGGGAAACATGGCGGGCATCCTGCTGCACCAGGGTGAGAGGCCGAGGGAGGGGGCAGGGAGGGGGTGCTGTATGGGGACTGGTGAGGCATTTTGAGGAGGATGAAGAATGATAGTTTGGTGGGACCCACTTGCACCACTTCTTTAGAACCGTCTTTCTCTCTGTCTCACCAGTGAACATTAGACTGTTTTTCTTTGGGCAGCAACTGCCACACTTTCCTGTCTACTGGCCCATCTCTCCTGATGTGATGCCATATTCAATTTTAATCATACTGGGGTATGAATAAGTTTACTGGGCAGTTTTTAGTTTTCCTACTTTTTGAAAGCAGTGTGGACATGTATAGCTAATAAACAGCAAAGTAGTTATCAGGTTAAACATCAACATTAACTTTGAAGTCCTAAAAGCTCAAAGTTAGGGGAGTAAAGGGACGACGTGTGCGGTCGCTGACGGTGTTGACGCTTCTCGGCGGGCAGGTCAGCTGGAGGAGTCCGCCCGGCTGTACCAGGAGGCCCTGGCCATGGCTCAGGCTAACGGGGACAGCGAGGCGGTGGAGCAGATCCAGGAGGGCCTGAAGGAGCTGGACAAGAAGAAGAACGACCCGGAGGACACGGCCTGAGACCCGGCCCCCGCGTGGAGAAACCGCGTGTGTGAGGGAGTAGCGCTGGGGGGGGGGGGAGAGCCCCCGCCCTGCTGCACCACCTCCATCAAATCCCCACTGGGTCCATCCTCTTCTCTTCTCTCTAAACCCACCCACGAAAGGGACTGTGAGTGTGAATAACCCAGAGATACGTGGAGACAGGAAGAAGGGAGGTCATATAGCGAGCGTCACAGGAAGTGCCTGGTGCAGATGTGTCCCCAATGTTTGGTGGAGTTGGCTAAGTCCTAACCCAGGCCTTACAGTACAGTAGACACAGTACTGGTGTATCCCTTCATATGACTTTCCCTTCATGTTGCCATCAGTGTACTGTAAACCCAGGTTAAAATATTGGAATAAATGTCTTCTACGGTGTCTGTTTTTTTGTTGTTGTTACCTCTACACCTCTTATTCGGGTGTTTTATTACGTAAGCGTTCAGCCCCTGTGCCAGTTTAACCATCTTTACCCACCTGTTCCATTTTTACGGTCCATGGACAGGGTATAAATTCGAAGTGTCCTGCCACAGCCGTAAGCCTGCACCTCTGTAGTTTGTTGTATTCTGTTTACTCAGAATAATCTTGTGCAGCGCAACAGATCCTGGAAAAAAAGGCCACCTTGTGGTGAGTATTGATGCGTTGTTGCATAATGCAGAGTTGCAGAGAAACGCACGTGTGTTGGATGCAGGAGTCTTTCGTTTTCGTGTGTACAGACAAAATGCGTGTTGACATTCCCGGGCTTGGGTGTTGTGTAAAAAAAGTAAATTAGATACCCAGCAAAGGCATCTCTTCATGGATAAATCTGCTTTTGGGCCAATTTCTTTCCATATTTCTTACATGAAGAAGTTTCCCTCCAAATAAAGGGATGTTTTGCTGAACTATAATAAGAACAAATAAATTAAGTAATAAGAGTGCAGTGTAATGCAATGCTATGAATTTTCTGATGCTGCTTTTTTTTAACACTAGAGGTCACTGTTGCGTTTAGGTGTGAGGATATTGGCGATTGAATCAAATAATCCCAACAACCTCAATATAGTTTTCAACAGGGTTCAAAAGGCCTAGACTAAAAAAATTTTGCTTCAGTCTACGAAGGGACCAAGAATATTGTGCTACTCCCTAGACCTTATGAGCTGTAGCACAAAATTCACCAGCTCATAGGGTTTAGGGTGTAGCACAAAATTCTTGGCTCTGTGCACATGCAGTCTCTGTGGGCCCCCTTAAAATTGCAGACCACAGCAAACTTTTTAGCCCAGGCCTTTTGAGACCCCCCTCCCCCACCTTTGGGCCCTGGGGAGTCAGTTCCACTATTCCCCCCACCCCTGCTTATGACTTCCTTTTATCAATAGTACTGGTATACAGAAATCCTAGGGAGCTCATTTGGGAAGAGAATGGCTGGGTTTTGCCAGTCATTCTAGTCCCAAACCATTGCTCCCGTACACCAGTCCAATATTAGCAAAACAAACAGCAGAGATTATTTACCACTTCTGTCAATACAATCTGCATTGTTTACTTTACATTGTTCGCTGAGATGGAACTCATCTGACTCAATCAAATTTTTTCTTTGTGCTTCTTTTGAAATCTTCCCGTAAATAAACCTTCGATCTGGTGCGAAATTGCTTGTCGCCATGGTGTGGACACATATTCATATCTGTAAACCTTGACTTCTGTCGCAGAGGTTTTGGAGCATGTGGGGGCGGTGGAAACCTGGGCTTTCAAAATGTGATCATTCCATTTTTTTCCCCCCAGGGCTGCACACAAATTTAAAATGACTGAAAATAAACAAGAATGATTACCTGGCCACTTCCAAGGACTTCTGCAGCACATGCTGAGCGGGCAGTCTTTATATTAATCAGTCAAAAGGGGGGAGCAGGGTCAACATTTGTTTGCAGCTACGAGCCAAGCCAAATTCCTATGGTTACGTGCATAAGACAAATGCCTAACCCGGCATTGTCTCCCAATGTTTGTTCAGCATGACTTGCATGGTTGGGCTTGCAGCCAGTGACATAAGAGCCATTCAAATATGGATGGATATTGTTGGGCAAAAGCAATGTCGGCTGAGCAATTATTTGCTTTACTTGGCTGAGTAGTCATCAGAATTTTTTGTAAATGTCCTAAGGACTGACATTTAAACAATAGGCAGGATTTTGTATACTCCATTTCATGTTTATAAATCACAATTGTAAATAGGTGAAAATGCTGAATTTAACTATTTGCGTGTGCATGATACAATAATACAGATCTGACTATTTCAAAAAAGAGTGTGTAATAAATTAATTCATTGGCCCAAGTTCATCAGCTGGCACAATAAAGCATGTATTTTATTTTATTCTTCATTTTGTATATGATTTAAATAATTGTGAATTTCTGTCTGTACATGTTAATTCTGAATAATTAAAAAATAATAATAAAAAATACAGCAAACGAAATTACCCAGATGGGCGAAAGAATAAAAGTTCAGCTGAAGAACATACGGCTGCGCCCCAGCTGCACAACAGCCATAACTCATGTCTTACTGCATATGGAAATGTTTGACTGCGTCCATTTCGTGGATTCCATATCCAGTTACATGTATGTGCGTCCTCGTGTACTGTATGTGCATACAAATTCACAGGGGTTTTTGTAATCTATTACTCGTTCACAGAAATGTTTGAGACATGTCACCATGTGTGCGTCGTTTCATTTGTATTTTAAGTGTTTTGGATAGATGGATTAACAGCAATGTTTTTGCTAGTTGGCAATTTCCATAATGGAATAATCTAGCTGTCGTCTAGAGTTGCATTTTGCGCAAAATATATATTTGCAGTGGGGAAAAGTTTTAAGAAACGTCCTGAATTAGGGCACTCCCTGAGTTAGCAATGACTAAGTTGGATCTTACACTTCTGTCATGTACAGTAGTACTGTACAGTACCACTCACATCCTGTTCTCTGCGAATACGAACTCGGGAGCGAGGTCGCAACACGTGGCTGGGGAACGCGCACGTAGTACCCCTTCTTTTCGGCTAATCCTTCAAAATCCATCCAAACGGAGTAAGAGAGGGCGCTTTAAACTTTGGGGGTAAGAGTGAGTTCCTTTAACTGTCATTCATATTAGCTAAAGGCTAAATTATTCAGTATCTGAAATCTGAAATGTTACTGTTCCCTCCCACCTTATGATGCGTTCACGGTAACATATGATGAATAACAAGACCAGTTTTGCAAAGTTGAAATTTGATCAGTGAGCGCATAAGAGGGCTGCATTTTAAAAGAAATAACCAAGTCATGTAAGCTTGTTACAGCGCTACCGAACAGTTTAATTTTACTCGTGATTTCAAAGTGTGTGTGAAGGAAAAAGCGACGAATTCACTATTTTGTAACCAGAAAGCAGAGCGGTATTAAAATACATTGTAGCTAGCTAGCGCTAGCCGTCGACAGACAATTACGTGGAGATTTTGACGGAATGTTTCTCATTCGCCAAAGCTGCAGCGTAGCCTGCAGGGTGGATAGTATTTCGATGTAGACTACTTATCAAACAGAATTATTGTTAGCCGGTCAGACATGATAAACCTACTAAAGCTGCAATGATTAAGTCTGGTATCACGAAAGACTGTGGCTTTGGCAAGCCATTTAACCAATTGCGATGCTTGTCTGGGTGCACTTGTCTATTGTCTATATCGAGGCTAATTAACACGTGTCTTAGCTCCAGTGGGCATATATATCGGCAAACTGGGACGGGTGTAGTTCATCTGCCCTATTTCTGTGCAGTACACGGAATTATACAATACTGACTCGTGTTATTTTCTAGCTTCACAGTGTAGTGCCAATGTTATATCTTTGCACACGTCATCATGTGGTTTTTAAATATATAAACAAAGCCAACGCGGAGTCCAGCATCGATCGTTTGAGACCTTTGCTGTTGCTCATCTCAGGACAGATTTGCCACGATTGTAGCGAATGATCGTGTGCGTTCATATTGATTATAAATGTACGGCTCGTGAGTTACGCGACATATTGACCTATGTCTGTTGATCTGTCTAACTTTGTAGCAACACAACTAACTGACATTGACTTCGATACATACTAGCCAGGAGATAACTACCCCAGATAGCGAAATAACGCTGAATCGATCGGTCAACGTGGATTTCACGTCGCTTAACGCTGCTTTGTTCATGCTCATGTTCTCGATGCAGATTGCGTTGTTTGTTAATGTATGAAAAAATGGAACAGAAATACTTCATTTTAAATTAATTATTAACGATTGCAACATGGTCGCTTACAACTCATTCTGGATAATAGTGCCTGCTAAATCGCTAATATAAATATGCTCCAAGCGTCAGCGTCTGCCAAGTACAAAAATGAAGTTTTATCAGACACGAGATCCGTCTGGAATTTGTATTTCAAATTTTATTTATCATATCTTTAACGTAAAGTGTACTATACACGATATATTGCCTCAGAAGAAAGCATTTAATCTATGTTTCCCTTGAATTATTTGCGCAGGATCATTAGTGAAGAAGGAGCAACGTAAATGTAATACTACTGAACGCTAGAGGGCAGTCTTGGGAATGGATTTCCACAGGAGCTGTAGAATATCAAAGTGTAGTGGGGTAGTCCCGTAGAGTAGACCGCGGCATTTTCATGAGACGTGAAAATATGTATTTTGCCATTTATGTTGTGCCTACAAGGCGCTGCATTGAAATAAATTCGGTCTGTGGATGTTAAGGGTTCACAATATTGTTGCCTACTTTGGATGTCAGGAAACCTACTTTTGATGATTAGAAGTTGCAAATATGAGTCTGTATTTAATTAGACGCAAGCTGTATTTGAAATGCACTGTTGAAAGACTGAGGAATTAGTTTATGTCCACTGAGAGGAGAAAATACAGTGTTAAATTAAAGTTAAGATATATTACTGGAAACCAAAAATGGAACATATTAAGGTCTTTGATAAATTACAGCACAAAATAATATATGTGATACTTTGCATAGCCCTTTAAGGTGGAAGGTCACAAATATGTGATTAGAATGTCCCCGCGTGAACACTCTATTGCTGATGTAACTATCACTACTGGTAACTGAAAAGCAATGGAGTTCTAGAACACTGACTTACAATTTTGATAAAACATTCAAAGAAAACTACTCTTCAAAGGGTTAATGCGAAGTGCAGGAGGTTTTTTTTTAAAAATTGCATGTACATGATACGCATATAGAGGTATTTGAAAAATGATAAAATAAATAGAAAATGCATTTGAAACCTGAGGACAAATAAGTAGAAAAAGGCACACAAATGTGTTGGAAATAATAATAACAGCTGTTGCTGTAAATCAGAGGTAGATTCAATCTCTTTTGCTGAAGTACTCAGGTACTGAAGTCCTCAGGTGTGGTACATACTGCTCCTGTTACAGAGCTGACTGAGGTGTGGCATGTGATGCTCCTGTTTCAGAATGTGTCCTGTTTTCTCCCTGGACACAAGGGTCAATTTCGGAGTCTGTTATCTCCAACAGTACACACACACACACACACAACAAGAAGAGCCTTGCCCAGAATAGAAAAGAACACAATGTAAACAATGCTCGCTATGCCGATTGTCTGAAATGCCCTAACAGTGCTTTGCGAGCTTTGCAAAGGTTCCCAGTCACTTTTCACTCCACTTTACTATTTAGTTTCTGTTGGTTGCTGTGGCCTAAACCAATAGCTCCCTGTGGGCTAGCACCGAAAGTGTTGGCAGTGTGCCAGCTTTGTGATGATGTGGAATTAGCAAAAGGATTACCTGGTTATTCATTGGCCGATCTGCTTCGCTGTGACTGTACAGATTAAGCTTCGGAAAAACAAGAGCAGCTCTCCTGTTTCCATGGTCTGAAGTTAACTGATGTTTGTACACATCTGTGAGGTGACATGTTGGGGTGGATGTTCCTCACACATCTATGTTTTAACCTTTTGGCCGGTGTTGATTCTTATTTGACTTGATTTGGTCCCTGGAGTATGCCCATATGAATTTATCTGAGGTTTTTTTTTTTTTACTAGCTGTGCTAGATGCAGTGTTTTTTCCCATAGGAGTTATCCGGTGGTCCAGCACCCTTTCAGTTCTCCTCAACTCTCAGTTATGCACCTCAATTAATTTGATTATTGCTTGCAATGGGTGCTGTAATGATGATAGGCCAATATTCACACAGTATTTTCATTCTAAAAGCTTGGTGCTCATTAAATGACAAGTTTGAGTGGAGTGGCATTTCCCCAGTCACCTCAGAGCAGAGAGTTGTGAAAGTGGGGTTGGTGGGGGGGCGGGGGGCAGTATATCCCCAGAGATGTGTGAGTTGTTAATTTTCAGTGGTACTGTGGGGGGGGGGGTGATTTGTAAGTTTTATAGAAGTTACTCCCTATTGGTGATAAACTAGGCCAGTGGTCTCCAACCCTGGAGAGCTACAGGGTCTGCTCTGCTGGTTTTCATAGTGACTCTGCACTTCATGAATCAATTAGAGTAGTTGATTACACAGTTAACTCAACTCACCTGGTGTCTTGGGTCTCAATTGGGTGCTGATTTTAAGGTGAAAACAAAAAACCAGCAAACCCTGTGGTTCTCCAGAACCAGGGTTGGAGACCACTGAACTAGGCCAACGCCACATCTCAGCTGATCAAAAAGGCTAAAACATGCGTGCACACACTGCCTGCAGATTTTGAATGTGCCCGCAGGCCATGTTTTAGCCTTTTTTCGCAGCCAAGGGGCAACTTTGGCCTCGTTTTTATTTGAATGTAACAAATTTGAATTTAGCCTATATGCTGGCAAATTACAGCTGTGCTGGAATACTTCAGAGAAGTTATTCTTTGATGATGTGTCATTTTTAATGCATGGGCAACGCTTTGACGACTGCAACTGCCTGCCTTTGTAACTTTTGGCGGGAAAACGTTTGAGGCTATTTTTTTTTCAAGTTATGGTATGGTGTACCGTTCTGCGGCCAGACAGCAAATGGTAAATGGTAAATGGACTGCATTTATATAGCGCTTTTATCCAAAGCGCTTTACAATTGATGCCTCTCATTCGCCAGAGCAGTTAGGGATTAGGGGTTAGGTGTCTTGCTCAAGGACACTTCGACATGCCTAGGGCGGGGTTTGAACCGGCAACCCTCCGACTGCCAGACAATCGGTCTTACCTCCTGAGCTATGTCGCCCCATAGTACCGAAGTATAGTCGGTAGTATCAAAGCCTTTTTTCGTCTCTCAAGCAGTGGATTTCAGCATCATCATGCAGCATGAATCCGACTGGATTGTGATGCTAAAGATCGTTGTTGAGGCGCTAATACTGTCCTTTGGAAATTTTTCAGTGCGGGCTTTTTTTCGTTGATGTTTCTTAGTGGAATATTACCAACGTCTTTGTGAGTCGTGTGTGCGTACGCCCTGTTTCTGTGTGTTTCGGGTGGACAGGCCTTATCTGCAGCGCATCTCATGATTTTTTAAGTTGCCGTGTGGACACACCAGCTTAATGGAGGCATTTTAATGTATTTATTCTGATATCAGCAGCTGTATGATGTATATTTTACTGTGTTTTTGTGATGTCACCAGCTGGCCCTTTTTTTTTTTAAACCATGGGAACATGTCTGGGAAAAAAACGTCACCCAATCACACAAGCTCTTTATTCTTGTTTTGAGATGGATTCCTCTTTAGTTCTGCTAATAACTCCTTCCCATTGTGAGAATGACGCTATTTGCTGAACGGCAAAGTGTAGCCGCTTCTTGGTTAGTTTGTATGTCTGAAGGCTGTTTGGTGCCGGCGAAGAACAGTGTGATCAAAAGCACAGTGCTGCTGCAGTGCTACAGACAGACATTTTTCTGAGATCTTGAAAGTCACTTGTTCATCCAAAATGTTTTGCTGTGTGACGAGGCTTTCTCTCTCGAGATGCGAACACCGCCGTCACTGAGCAAGAGCTCGCCACCCGGTGGTCGGAGGAGCGTGACGCGTCCATTTTCCGTACGTCACACGGCCTTTGCGGTCACCAGACCTGAACCCCACTCCAGCGTTCATGGAATACTCTGAAAGAATGCCTCAGACTCTGGTTCGCTGCCTTTAAAAGCCGTGCTGACGTATCTCTTGTCACACCTGCGTTTGACGTGAAGTTTCCCTTTAGACTACTCAAAAAACTGGTGCAGTGTAACATTCACCAAATCCATATTTCACGGCAGATATTTTTAAGAAGGTTTTTTGAGGTACAGGCACTATGATTCAGACCATTTTTTAACCCAAAATGTGTATATGCACCATTATTGGCTGATCTGCTGCAGTTTGAAACAAGCCTTACCCCTCATTACAACTACTAATGCTAAATAAAATTATTGAAGAAGGTGGTGCAGTGGGTAGCACTCACGGCAAGAAGGTCCTGGGTTTGTAACTCGGCCTAGACCTGGTCATTTCTGGAGCTCTGGATTTTTGACCGCACGACTGTTCATGGAAAAGCACTTTTAATTATGAAGGCCAGTTATATGTACTTGGTCTTAGGCAAATAAGGCTTTTTATGAGGCGATTAAGCTGTATAGAAACTGCAGGAGCCCCATTGCTTTGCCATTGTGTGTCTCTGCAATGTACAGTAGCTATATTGTCCTATGCAGTCTTCCGCTAGTCTGTCATTATCTGCAGTAATTGCCCTGCCCTGATGTTACACACGTTTAATCACTGGCTTTGCATATAATGGCAAACGCTTGGTCTGTAAACTGCCTTTTTTTGTGGAAGGTGTTTTTGCTTTCGGTGTGGTCCTCGAAGAGCCATTTACAGGTGGTGTGAAAGGATTTGCATGCAGAATAGGGGCATGGGAACACCCTAACCCCCATCTCCTCTTCATTCAAATTTACCTTCATCCTTTTTCTCTCTGTTTCTGTATTCTTTTTTCCAGCTCACACGCCCATAATCACATGAACACACAAATACAAACACACACAGTCACACAAACACACACACACATAATCACATGAACACACAAACACACACACACACACACACACACGTACACGTTCTAGCTCCAGAAAGCAGACCGTACTCACACGTGGACCAGAAAACAACGAAAAAGTGTGACCAAAAATGGATAGAACATGCGTTTCCCACTCAAACATCACCGTTCCAATCTGCTTCCTCATTGTAATTTAGGGGTGATTTGTGCACACTGTGTTCGGTTTACCATCTTGATAATTTACTATCTTTGACCATTGATACTTTTGGGGGGATTTTCTCTTCTTCCCAGTCTGTCCCTGCTGAAGGAAGAAATTAAAAAGTGAAAACATTTTTTTCTCTCCCGTGGCTAAGGGGTGGTTTTCTTTTTTTTTTTTTTTGCATATCACTGCGTATCTCCGGTTTTGTTCATTCTCATGAAATATAAAATGCGTGTGCGGTTCATTTGACATGTGACACGGAGACAGTCCCAAGCCCTCGTCTGCGACGGGGCCGCCCTCCGTCAGGCTGGAATGCGTCAGGCGGGGCGCCGGCGGTCCGCAGCTGCTGCGTCCCCCCGGCACGTTCTGTAGGCGTGGCTGCGCAGCTGCTGCGTCCCCGGCGCGTCTGTAGCTGGGCTGCGCAGCTGCTGCGTCCCCCCCGGCGCGTTCTGTAGGCTGGGCTGCGCAGCTGCTGCGTCCCCCCCGGCGCGTTCTGTAGGCTGGGCTGCGCAGCTGCTGCGTCCCCCCCGGCGCGTTCTGTAGGCTGGGCTGCGCAGCTGCTGCGTCCCCCCCGGCGCGTTCTGTAGGCTGGGCTGCGCAGCTGCTGCGTCCCCCCGGCGCATTCTAATGGTGTGGCTGCGTACTGTAGCTGCGCAGCCGCATGCTCTGCAGGAATGCATGCGTCCGCTGCGCAGCCGGTGCAGGCGCACGCACAAGCAGCTGCTGCGTCCCCTGGCGCATTCTTAGCGCGTGGCTGCGTACTGTAGCTGCGCAGCTGCCTGCTCTGCAGGAATGCATCCGCTGCGCAGCTGGCGCACACAAGCATCTGCTGCGCTCACCCCTGGGGTTTCTGTCGCCTGCCAGGTGATGAATACCCAGCTGATATTCCCTTTAATCTGTGTCCCTGAATGACGCTCTGACCAGTTATGCTCCTGGGCACTAGGTGGCGCTGTTACGATTAGGACGGGTCCGTTCCTGACTGTAGGGTGCACCGCTGTACTGTAGCCCTGTTCCTCCCCTGGCTCATGCCCTCGCTTTGACGCATTAGGAGGGATTTTGATTTTGGCGAGAGACGGAGTGCTCGTTGCTCCTCTAAATGATACCCAGGTTATAAAATTTAAGATAAAAACAATAAATGACTTGGGACAGTAGCGCTTTCGCTTATTGAATTCCGCCCTGTTGACGCTGGATTTGCTTTTCTCCACCTTGGCCTCCCTCAGATGTTCTTCCGTCCCGTTCCGTCCCGTCCCATCCAGTCTAGTCCTGTCCCGTCCCATTCCGAGTGTGTGTACCCCCTTCGATTGGGCGCTCGCTCAGCTGCACCTGAATAAGGGGCTCTTTAACTAAGCACCCCGCGCCCGCGCGATGACAGAAAGTATGCCGGGTGTACAGTAATACAGGCCCCGCGGGTTCAGTGGATTTCGGCTAACCTAGCCCCACCCCCCACCCCCCCCCCCCACCCTGTAGGCTGCTGGCATTCCACCGCGGATCAAAAGGAAAAAGCCGCCCTCTGTTTACACTGATTTTCTATTTAATCATTTATTCGTTTGGCAGCCTGTCGGCGAGGCAGTGGAAATCACGCGGGGAGCTCTCTCTCTCTCTCTGTTTGTTTGTTTCTGTATTTTGTTCCTCGCGGGCGTTCGTGTGTTCCTGTGAAAGCCATACAGTGAAAGCCGTGCTGTGAAAGCCATACAGTGAAAGCCATTCTGTGAAAGCCATGCTGTGAAAGCCGTACAGTGAAAGCCATTCTGTGAAAGCCATGCTGTGAAAGCCGTACTGTGAAAGCCGTTCTGTGAAAGCCGTACAGTGAAAGCCATTCTGTGAAAGCCGCACTGTGAAAGCCATACTGTGAAAGCCACACTGTGAAAGCCATACAGTGAAAGCCATTCTGTGAAAGCCGCACTGTGAAAGCCATACTGTGAAAGCCGCACTGTGAAAGCCGTACAGTGAAAGCCGCACTGTGAAAGCCGTACAGTGAAAGCCATGCTGTGAAAGCCGTAAAGTGAAAGCTGTACTGTGAAAGCCGTACTGTGAAAGTCGTACAGTGAAAGTCGTACAGTGAAAGTCGTACAGTGAAAGCCGTACAGTGAAAGCCATTCTGTGAAAGTCGTACAGTGAAAGTCGTACAGTGAAAGCCGGTGCCCTGGTGGCTAGACCCCGCGAGCTCTGCTCTCAGCGTGCTGGCTGGGCTCCATCGGCCTCCTCAGAGGGGTTATTACACCCGCGGGGCGAAAGCTCGCCGGCTGGCCGCTAAAACCGGGCAGGAATTTGGGGAGCGGCTGCTGGACCGGCTGGACGGGGCCGTCGCGATTGTGCGTGATTTGTCACGCCCCGCTCCGAGCAGGCTGTGGAGTCTGTGCTTCGGATGGACGCCTCGG